>NC_079429.1:19312092-19332092 GCF_026213295.1 Gadus chalcogrammus | reverse complement strand
TATATGTAGTCATTGACCCCCCCTGTCCTTTCAGAGGCTCTCAGCCACCCCCATGGGTTTTTTTGGGGGAAAATAACCCTAAATGACAACATCAACATCACCTCCTCAGGCCTATCCAGCTAACCGCCATACAAACCAACAGGATCGTATATATACACGTTGGCCATCAGTCATAACAACAACCATCTGCTTCCATATTCATGTCTCCTTGATATGGGGCGTAAAACACTCAAAGACACATGGGCTGGAACCAAAGGGTTTGGAGTTGTCTGAATTTAAACCCACTCTCCACAGGGTTGTTTCAGAATGTGAAACCTAATGTATATGTGATATCTCATTGATGCTCTTTGTCTTAATGGCTGCATATCTTTAACTCATGAAAGATAGACCATATCTTAAGCCATGGTGCCGGTATTGGTATCTTGCCAATGCACGACTGTGGGTTTTGATGTTGACCCGTGAAATGATCAACGGAAGAAGAAACAGGTCTGATGAAAGGTAGGGCCACTGTTTCACACATTATTGCAATGTTATTATTTCATGAAGAAGACGGCTCTGTTGGGTTCCAGCACCTGACTCACACGCACACTCACACAGACACTGTGTGTGTGTGTGTGTGTGTGTGTATGTGTGTGTGTGTGTGCGTGTGTTCGTTCGTGCGTGCGTGCGTGCGTGTGTGCGTGCGTGCGTGTGTGTGTTACTTTGTGTTTGTGTGTGTGTGTGTGGGGGTCCTTGTGTGATACACGATTAATGAAAAGTGCATTAATTTTAATCCTAAAGAATGGCCTCTTGAAATGATTCCCCGGCCTAGACCACAGAAAAGTCATCTAGATTTTCATTTGTTTCATTGAGGTTGGTCCAAGACAGGAACTGTGTATTGTTCCCTGTTTATACGAACCAGGAGATCTTCCTCTCGCTGTGTGCCGCGTACAGACAGGGCCTGGGACTCGGTAATGGCTGACAGATGATAAACCAGTGCTTTTGTCTGAGTGAGGTTTGTTATCTAGAGACGGATTGTGGGGTAAATCCACACGATAGGGTCCGTGGTTCCATCAGCAGGGGGCTATTAGTTCTGATGTTTGCCGTTGGCAGGTAGACGGTGCAGTAGGAGGTATGAGATACTGTGGTCCTGCTCTGTAGAGACCACTTATGAGGAGGCTCCACTATGAACCAGAGGAGCATTGAAATGTTTCACCTTGATATAAACAGTAAGTATATATATATATATACTTCGGTGTATGTTACGATCCACTTTTTTGAGAGCGACATGAAGCGAACCACAAACGTTTAAATGCAAACCTGGTATTTAACATAGAACTTAGATATGTCCCTTGAGGGGTGGGGGGGGGCATTGCTTAGGACGGGGGGCAGACGGGGTGGTCCTCTCCTCTCCCAACAGAAGCTCTGACTGGGAGAGGAGAGGCTCTGACTGGGAGAGGCTCTGACTGGGACACCGGGGAGCCCATAACTTTAACATTGGTTTGAGTCAACTCACAACTCACAAGTTAGCTGAATATTTACATTTAAACATTTAGCAGATGCTTTTATCAAGAGCGACTTACAATAAGTACATTTGTCATAAGAAGTGCAACAATATATCACTGTCGGTACAGTAAGGATGTTCATAGAACCAAGTGCAAGTACAACAATCGCTATGCTAACCAATTCCCTGGGTTACAGCAATGATAGCAGCTACTGCAGTTGCTACACAGTTAAGTACTATAATACAATACAACACAATACAATACAATGTACAATGGTGGCCAGAAGGGGGAGGGTGGCTATGCAGAGTCTAGTTCAGGGATGGGCAACTGGCGGCCCGCGGGCCGCATGCGCATCCTCACTCAGTGCGGCCCGCATCCTCCCTCAGTCAGGCCCGCACATAATAAAAATAAATAAATAAATAATAATAATAATAATAATAATAATTGATCGAGTTACAGAAAACTCGGTCAAGAAAGATGAGAAGAATTCGAAGGCAAACCCATGCGTCTAGTTTGATTAGAAGCGATATCAGTCATTAAAGATATCCACTTAAGTCGCCACTACAACTACTACAACTGCTTGTTGGGTTTGAGTTCATTGAGTTGTTGCACTTAATGTTGGGCCACTGTTTTTCAGTTTTTTGACTTCATTGAATGATGATGTATGTGAGCCCATTGCACTGATAAAAATACTGACCATTCATGTGGCTGTTTGAGCATGGAAAAATTGAAATTAATGTATGTTGGTGCAATTAACATACCGTACATAGGTTATGATTCTGGATGATTTTTTAGATAGTGGCCATCCCCAAAATGCACCAGAATACAGGAAATCATATCTACCAAATTCAAAATTGTGTAGCTTCTCTCAGCTCACGTTTAGTTGAAGTGTGCAGTCATGTGGCCCTCCGATGGTTATGGTGAAAAATGTGGCCCTCTTTATCATGAAAGTTGCCCATCCCTGGTCTAGGTGGACTCTGAACAGGTGAGTCTTGAGTCTTTTTCGGAAGATGGTGAGCGAATATTTACTCAACACGTTGCCCAACACTAGGGCCAATCAGTGGCAGGGTCCTGAAGTTGACAATACACCTCTCTAAATGTCCAACATGGATTCTCAGTATACGTAATATTGACCACTTTTTAACTGAAACACATATACATTTTTTTTAACAAAAATAAAAGGAAGACATTTGCGGATGTGTGTAAATCTTCAAAACAATGTGTGATGATTCAAACTTGTGTCTTGAATCACGGCCTTCATTGTGTTCTCCCTACAGTCGTTTTTCAATGGCTATGATGTCTAAAGCTAGCGGGGGCCGACTACAGCTAAAACATGGACAGGAGTTTAACACACTGATAATAAACTATAAATACATTTAACACTTTCAAAGATCTGCAGTAGCCGTCCTTGTTCTACGACACCGTGGCCTTAGTGTGTAATCGCTCACTGCTACTTTAACAGACTGCACTGCAACCTTTAAGCTGAGCAAATATAAATGTTATCAAATACTAACAGATATGTTTAAGGGAAGTTTAATAAGACATAAACAGGAGGAGTGACCGACAGAAAAAAAAGAATAAAAAGAATACAGATAAAATAGGGCGAAACCAAGATAGGTCAAAGAGGCCGTAATTCTTTCCTACTGTTTTTCAGCCACTGTTTTGAACATTAGCAAGGCTGACCTCTGGCTCGCCGTGATTTAAGACTCTTAAAGCAGAGGAAGAGAGCCAAAAAAAGCAGCATTTATGGGGGGGGGGGGGCAGGAAATACGACAGCGCACTGTTTGAACTCGCTCGTCCGGCCTGGCTCAGTCCAATGGGGATCCCCCACACCGGCCCACCCCCCTTTTAGCACCGCAGACATCTTTGGAAGTCACAGAATATGTGTTTATATTATTTAGTGTATGTTTGGATGAATGGCGTGGCAGATGGTGGGAGACTTCATGAGACCAGCGAGGACACAAGGAGGCTGGAAGGTTTCCAACATGGCAGAACAACAGCCCTATTGTCATATTCCACGAGCAGAGAAATATCAAGCATCTGAATGCACATGAAACCTTCTTTAAAACGTAGGCAGCAAAACATCTGTACATATATGGTCAAATAAAATTCAGACATTTCCAGAAACATAAGTGTAAACCTGTAAATGATGATGTTGTATCTAAATGATATTGTTTGCTCTGTGTCAGGCTCAGAGTCCACAGTCATTCATTCATCCAACCAAAAGGATTCAATGCAGCGCACAAACATTTGCATGGCGGCACTACTTAGCCAGTTAAATCATGCAGACATTTGCAGCTGATGAATTTTCATGGGTTGGCCGGGATTGTTAGCGTTCTTTGAAACAACATCAGAGTTCAAGTTATTCTCAACCTCTGCCAAAATCGCAGAGGCCACAAGAGTCAGAGAATGAAAAGACCAGTCACATCTCGAACAGTGGAATATATCCCATAATGTGTGATGACTGTGATGAAGATCAACAACAGAGGGCCTGTTGACTGAAAACAAAGGCCTTGTTTACCGCTGGCAGTAAGTGATCCATATGCGGTCTGTTGTCATTTTATTGTCTAAATTACTGATTCCAATGAACAGAAGGACTTGTGTTAGTGTGTGTGTGTGTGTGTGTGTGTGTGTGTGTGTGTGTGTGTGTGTGTGTGTGTGTGTGTGTGTGTGTGTGTGTGTGTGTGTGTGTGTGTGTGTGTGTGTGTGTGTGTCTGCGTGTGTGTGTGTGTGTGTTGTGTATGTGTGTGTGTTAATATGCTAATTCCGGTCACCCAAACGATCACTCGCTCCATTCAGTGAGGTTTGGCTTCAGCTCATTCAGAGGCATGTCTTTCTCCGTCTGACTTCTCCGCTATGTCAGTCATGCACATTTCTGAGCAATCAGGAAATAATAATGCCTTTATGTCAGGGAAACAGTGGTACAGGCAGATATCAATCATCTTTCTCAGTGGATCCCTGGATGACAAGAGGAACTGAGACAATGCAATCGACTCGGATCTATGGAGTCACTCAGGCGTGGTGACCTCCACAGACACACATCACATCCAAGTCCTCAGAGCAGGCCTAGAGACGTCCACAGACGTCCAAACGTCTCCTCAGAGTGTACCGGCAGCCTCTGGCAAAGGACACTCAGCTCTTGAATCGGACATCCCTTGTGATGAACACATGTTATAAAAATGGCAGATATATTTTAAATATAAAGATAAAAAGATATCTGTAAAGGGCAGAGATAAAAAACCAAACACGCAAGAATACGTTAAAGACATGCGATAGAAACCAAAGGATTTGGTTGAACATGAACTATGAACCAACATTTAATGGCAGTTTTGTTTATTCTTGGAGTAGAACAAAGGAATAAGATCTTGTGGCCGCTGAGCCATATTCACTCTTTTCATATGAGCTCTCTGCTCTCAGAAATACACACGGCTCTCCGAAACAATGGCCCCTGTTCAAGAGCAACATTAATTGACTAACATTGACGGACGTGGTGTGTGCGTGTGTGTGCGCGCGCGTGTGTGTGTGTGCGCGTGTGTGTGTGTGTGGATCTAGATGAGCTGTCCTCGTTATTTCTCAAGAGAGCTCTTCATTTTGAAGACGTCACTCACTCTCACTGGCACACACACACAAACACACACACACACACACACACACACACACACACACACACACACACACACACACACACACACACATATATAACACACACACACACACACGCATAAATAAAATCATGCATGTATGGAGAAGATAAGAACCCACCTTATTCACAAACAGAACAGTTTTACTAAGCAAGATGACGCACAAACACACACAGACCAAGGTCATGGATTTCCAGTGACACATTAAACATTGCCCTTTATTCATTACATGCATTATAGATTCATAAATAATACATAATGATATTGTGAAATAATAACTTGATGATAATTTATTTGATATAATATATTTCAGATTGATATATTTGCAATCACAGTCAATTGGGGATTTTAAGAAATATGATTATGTAATGACATTAGGTTATTAACTTATAAATGGCGTTTTCTATTGTAAATTCAGTCATAAAGTCGGACAGCAGCACGAACGAATGAACTCTTGTTAAAAGGTCGAGAGGATATGATGGAGGAGAGCAGGGTGGGGGAGGGTTGGGTTCAATGGCCTGTCTTGCCTTGCCCTCGGAAACCCCGTGGTCATCCCTGGGCTCCTGGGAAGTGTAGTCTCACTGAACTTTAGCCGACAACAAAGTCGAACGAACGTGGAGAATTAGTGATATGGCCGGTCTTTAACCCATTACATATAACATATCCGAGAATAAATGTGATGCATTCCGTTTTTCCAACAGTACTGTTTACACGTGTGACAGTTATATTTCACTCATAAACTACAAGTCCCAGAAGAGATCGGGTCCCCTGCGCATGCGCTGTGAGTTGCTGAACTTGACGCGCAGGCCCCGGCGGGAGCGCGCATGGGGAGAAGAGACGGGGTGGAGAATGACCGGAGGATGGCGGCTCTCTGGAGGGGACATTTAGACGGTTGTATCACGGATTGTTCTGTTTTCACACCGGATATGTTGTAGTGTGTAACCCTCCTCCTACCGAGAGTCTCATCGATGTTCTTTAAGACCACAAGATGCCCCGGGACAACAAAACCCCCCTCATCCAGAGGATAGCGACCCAAGCCCACCGCACGTTCAGCGGCTCGGACCCGGCGGCGTGCGGCGGGGAGGAGGAGGACTTCTCCCAGAAGCATAGCGAGCTCGAGGCGCTTATGACGGCACTCAGGGCAGCGGACCTGAAGCTCGCACCAAGGAGCGGAGCGGCGGGATCCAACCCGGACGCCGCCAACCCGCCGGTCACGTACATGCACATCTGTGAGACGGACGCGTTCAGCATGGGGGTGTTTACGCTGAGCAGCGGCGCGTCCATCCCTCTTCACGACCACCCCAGCATGCATGGGATGCTGAAAGTGCTTTACGGCAAGGTGAGCATCCGGTGTTTCGACAAGCTGGATCAGGGCGCGAGCGCGACCGAGCCGCCAGTATTCGCCCCCCCGCTGGCCTCACGCCAGAGGGGCTCCCTGCGGCGCGCCCGGCTGCGTTCGGTGGGCGAGTACTCCGAGGGCAGCGGGCCGTGCCTGCTCACCCCGCTGCGGGACAACCTGCACCAGATCGACGCGCTAGACGGACCAGCCGCCTTCCTCGACATCCTCGCGCCGCCGTACGACTCTGATGACGGGCGGGACTGTCACTACTACCGGGTGCTGAGCAGGCATGGGGCTGAGCAGCAGGACGGGCCGGAGGAGAAGGAGCAGGACCAGAACCAGGAGCAGGACCAGAACCAGAACCAGGAGCAGGACCAGGAGAAGGAGACGGAGACGTGGCTCCTGGAGATACCGCAGCCCGAGGACTTCTGGTGCGGCGGGGAATCGTACCCAGGCCCAACCGTTTCTGTGCAGAAAATAAATATTAAGTGATGTAAAACTTTGAGAAAGTAGTATCGAGCAATTGCCTGAAAACCACGAAGTTGCCTGCGTTTTCACCGACCTAATCACAATGGACACTTGAAAAGCGAAACCCTGAGAGCTGATGTTGCGGAGAAATGCTCTTCTATGAACATATCAAGATGTTGGGAACTCAATGTGTGGCCTTTCTGATAGCATCTAATATCTTTGTATTTGAATGCTTCAATACCTTTCCAAATATACTGAGATGTTTTATTACCAGAGTTAAAAGTGACCTTTTTTCTGCCTAATTTAATTCAATATATTCCTGTACAGCTCCATTATGTCTTGGATTCAAGTGTGCATGACAACTTTATTTCACATCGAGGACTTTTTATTTGATAGCCATGAAATGCTACACTTTATGATGACTGTTCTAATGTTAAATTACACAGTTAGTATTGTGGAAATGTACAATCTTAATCAAATGCATAACTTAAAAGTTTAATATGAGACCAATGCAGAATGTTTATAATAATCACTATTTCTGCTGTTAGAGATATAACTCCCTAAATCTGATGGCAAACGTTCAACTATATCTTGGATGTGCTACATTATATTCATTATATCTTGTATGCATTTTTTAATCTTTATTATTTTGAGATCTATTGCATTAATATGCAGAATTATGATGTAATATTTCTCATTAAAGTCAGGTTCAATAATAATAGAATGCAACACTGTTAATAACATTGGCCTATATGCAGCTTGGTATTGATCTTTTTGCAATTGTAAAAAATAAGTAGTAAAAAAAAGAAGCAGAGCTTGGAGTAATTCAGAAAGTGAGATTTGATTTGCAACGCCGTTCCCATTGTTTGCTAATTGTATCACTGGGCCCCAACTTCAACCATGCTCCTATTAGCTGCAGGTTACGCCCTTTCACAGACTGAGCAAACAAGAACATGACCAATGGGGTTCCAATACTAGCACGATGATACTACATATTTAACACATGAATAATAACAAGTGACCTTAAATGACATGGTAACGGGTGATGTGCGCTAGTCCAAAAGCTCCATTTGAGTATTTATCTTCGCTGTGCTGTCGCTCGTTGGCTGTGTTTGTACTAGAGAAATCTCTGGATTCCAAACCATTTTTGAATTTCAATGTATCTACATTCAAGTACTCACTTTTTATCATGAGACAATCGCTGAACAGTCTCAGTTAGCATCAGGAGGGTTTACCAGAGAGCCCTCTTGATATGCACAGACCTTTACAGTTTAAGTTTGGACCATATCCATGGTTTCACCAACTCTGAGAACCGTGCCTACCATTTCAGAATAATGCCACACGTCTTGTTTAAAGATCCCCTATCATGCTTTTTTAGGATTAATAATTGAATTTGGGGGTACTATAGGGTTACATACCTGCATGTAAAACAATACCCCTTACTCTCACACTTCATTTCTGCAAAAAACAATTTCAGCATCTTTCGAAAACATTGTTTTTTTTATGTCGCTTTAAGGCCCACCTCCTTAGCAGCCCACTCTTTTGCGATTGGTTGAACACTTTGCTCGTGTGTCGGTAAATCACCCCCACCCGAGAGGTTGTAAACATTGCGGGTAGCAAGGAGGCGGGACTTCTGCACTTCAGCACCGCCCGCTGTCGCTGAACAATCTGACGTCACACTATTACGGAACTAAGGTTTGAGCTCTTTCGCACACTTATTGAGGGGCGTTCTCGGTGGGCGCGAATGCTCCCACAGACTTAGATTTTTGTATGTCTAACATTCGCAAGGCAAGCGAGTACGTTTCTGTGTGAGACCTATTCTAGAAGACAACAGAAACCTGATCTACAGGACAACAGATACTCTGTCTACAGAACAAGAGAGACCCGGTCTAGAAGACAACAGAGACCCGGTCTAGAAGATAAGAGAGACCCGGTCTAGAAGACAAGAGAGACCTGGTCTAGAAGACAAGAGAGAACCGGTCTAGAAGATAAGAGAGACCCGGTCTAGAAGACAAGGAATACTAGCACGATGATACTACATATTTAACACATGAATAATAACAAGTGACCTTAAATGACATGGTAACGGGTGATGCGCGCTAGTCCAAAAGCTCCATTTGAGTATTTATCTTCGCTGTGCTGTCGCTCGTTGGCTGTGTTTGTACTAGAGAAATCTCTGGATTCCAAACCATTTTTGAATTTCAATGTATCTACATTCAAGTACTCACTTTTTATCATGAGACAATCGCTGAACAGTCTCAGTTAGCATCAGGAGGGTTTACCAGAGAGCCCTCTTGATATGCACAGACCTTTACAGTTTAAGTTTGGACCATATCCATGGTTTCACCAACTCTGAGAACCGTGCCTACCATTTCAGAATAATGCCACACGTCTTGTTTAAAGATCCCCTATCATGCTTTTTTAGGATTAATAATTGAATTTGGGGGTACTATAGGGTTACATACCTGCATGTAAAACAATACCCCTTACTCTCACACTTCATTTCTGCAAAAACAATTTCAGCATCTTTCGAAAACATTGTTTTTTTTTATGTCGCTTTAAGGCCCACCTCCTTAGCAGCCCACTCTTTTGCGATTGGTTGAACACTTTGCTCGTGTGTCGGTAAATCACCCCCACCCGAGAGGTTGTAAACATTGCGGGTAGCAAGGAGGCGGGACTTCTGCACTTCAGCACCGCCCGCTGTCGCTGAACAATCTGACGTCACACTATTACGGAACTAAGGTTTGAGCTCTTTCGCACACTTATTGAGGGGCGTTCTCGGTGGGCGCGAATGCTCCCACAGACTTAGATTTTTGTATGTCTAACATTCGCAAGGCAAGCGAGTACGTTTCTGTGTGAGACCTATTCTAGAAGACAACAGAAACCTGATCTACAGGACAACAGATACTCTGTCTACAGAACAAGAGAGACCCGGTCTAGAAGACAACAGAGACCCGGTCTAGAAGATAAGAGAGACCCGGTCTAGAAGACAAGAGAGACCTGGTCTAGAAGACAAGAGAGAACCGGTCTAGAAGATAAGAGAGACCCGGTCTAGAAGACAAGAGAGACCCGGTCTAGAAGACAAGAGAGAACCGGTCTAGAAGACAAGAGAGACCCGGTCTAGAAGACAACAGAGACCCGGTCTAGAAGACAACAGAGACCCGGTCTAGAAGACTAGAGAGACCCGGTCTAGAAGACAAGAGAGACCCGGTCTAGAAGACAAGAGAGACCCGGTCTAGAAGACTAGAGAGACCTGGTCTAGAAAACAACAGAGACTGAGTCTACAGGACAACAAAGACTCTGTCTACAGGACAACATTCTCTGCGCAGTCTAGGTGGAATGTAACAGATCACCTGCCAACCATTTTCAATTTGTGATTTGAAGAATTATAAAAAATGCTGTCAAGAAGCCAAACAGTTGGTTTACCGCCCTAACAAGACTGGAGAGGACCAAAACATCCTGTTTTCAGTTAATTAAATGATTAGATCTTAGGCTATCTTTCCATCAGGGAACTGTTCTTCTTTAACATGACCTTAGCAATCACCTCCTAAACTGTGTAATGAGGTTGTATTCAAATGATGCCAAAATTATGACACAGAAATGTTACGGACAGCAGCTTTAATATTCACATCAGCATTGCCACAAACGTCCCACTTTGACTCATAAATTGCAATATTTGTATTTGTCCTGCATCAATCCCATCAACATTTTTCTTATCCAGCTTCATCTATCTCAACGCCTTCATGTGTGCTTCAATATCAGAATGAGATGATCCAATAAGGGAAGTGGCCAGGTGTGTATGGTGTAAGGTCATCCAGCAGAGAGGCTCCTGGGTCCACCAGAGCATCAGCATCACGCACCACGAGGCTGGGCCATGTTTCCCTCATACAAGTCATCAGCTCCTGGAAGTAGACGCCTGTTCATTTGACGTATGGACGTGGATACAGGTTCATCACTCATCTCTGAGGAGCCCTGATCACACACCTCACACCCGGCGCGTTCCAGACTGGAAAGGCGGTAGAAACTGACCAATGAAACTCAGGGCTTTAAGAGGGACTCCAGCCAGTCACATGGTTCACTGACCTTCTCGCTGGGTCGCTCCCCTCACGCATGGAGGTACGGTGTAATGAACGCCAGTCAGTATGACCGACATGGCTCTCAAAGTACTGCTGTTCCTTTAGTCTGGCTCTGTAAACACTGCATGCTGTCCATGAAGACCTTTACTGTTCCATTTGGAGGAGGCTACCAGTCTTGTGTCTCCTTTTACTGCTGTTCGGTGTGTGCTTATGGGCCAGGTTCATTCATTCATTTTGGCTGTCCGTCTTTTGACAAACTTGAAATGTAACACTTACTTTTTAGGACATCGGTATTTTCTAATATTGTGTTCTTCGGTTTGAGACAGAGAAGACCCTCATCAATTAATTGGTTATCCCAATCAAATAATTTATACATTGAAATCTTAGTTAACATGAACACCATTAGTATATGATTATTACATCATTAGTTAACTGTTGATCAACTGTTAGTTAATGCTTAACGGCATGAACTAACATAAATGAATGTTTCATTAATGTACCCTTATTAGGTGTTACCAATTAAATACTTAATCTTTGCTCTCCATGCTATAACCACAATCAATGTTCTTCCGAGGCAAGAGCCCAAATCATCCAATCACACACTCATCGTTCACTGTACCACCATGTGTTGCAATAAAAGCTCTCTTGGGGAAAGTTTCACCTTTTCAGGTCTCGGCAAACTGCGGCTGCACCTGGATCCACGGGGGGGTCTTTAAACTGTGCATGTTAGAGTACTCATGATCTGATTCTAGGGTCTCTGGCTGCGTTCAGGCTTATCTCTGGGGTTGCTGAAGTCACTGTATGTACCCCCCCTCACCCCTCACCCCCCAACCCCTCACTCCCCATCTCTTCACCCACGTCAGGGTATTCCAGGAAGTAGGACCCGTTAATGGCTGGTGTCATCAGCACAGTTCATCGGCAGCACTGGTTTCACGGGCGCCGTCCAGGCCAGACAAAGCAGGGTTGTCAGCGTACAGAGATCTCCATTCAGGCCGAGGGGAGGATCCACTAGACGGGGGGCCATGTCCCCACTTATAGAAACCCTGTTTTGGACCCACTTATAAAAAAAAAAAAAGGTTTCAGTCCAAATCGCTTTTGATGACATGACGTCATGATTTATCGTCAAATTAATTATGTATTACGACACCTATAACAGATTGTTTTTCACAATGTTATATAAAAATCCTGGATCAACCGGGCGGATCTAGAACGCCAGAGAATAATAAATAAAATGTAATGTTTACTTATTTTATTATTTATTGGTATTTATGCACATTTAATATAACCCATATACAATTTTCATAGCTCCAGACGAATGCATGCATCTTCATTTGTATTTTAAAGGAAGAATTGTTTCACCCAAAGTTTAGATTTCACTCATCCATTTGATGCTGACTGGATCGGCGGCTCGAAGGTTTACGGGGAGGTATCAATCCAACTCCAATCCAATCCAAAGTAAAATATATATTATTATGGTGCTCAATGTATCACCCCAGAGCGATGCAGGAAAGCTATTTCTGCTGTACAACGGCCTGAAGGAATCAATTAGTTAATTAGTCAATTAATTAATGAGTTTCCTATCCGGGAGGTGGAAGAGGTGTTTCAGTTTCGATTATACAAATATTAGGCTATATTTCTGTGGTCATTAACTTCATTATAAACTTTTGATCTCTTTAGAGTTGTGTCCTGGGAATTCTTGGGTTTGGATGCCGTCCGTTTAATATTCCAGCGGCTGAGCGCTCGGCTCTGAGAGGAATAAGGAATGACGCACCGTGGAGTCGACCCGTTTTTATTTTTCCAACAACAGCACAAATGTGTGGAAGTCTTTCTGTTTGTGTTTATCGATATGTTTTGTCCTCTTGCATGCGGTGGATATTACATTGAACACTGACATGTGGAAGCATATTCAACTCCTACACCAAAATGTGAATGTGAATCTTTAATATTACTGGAGGTATTGAATAACCACAGGACGCGGGGGAGTCGATATAAGTTCCAGTTATTTACATCCAACGTTACATCCCCACAGTAGTTGTACACGTAAAACACACTTTGCGTTAACACCAAAACATTTGTACAAAAATATATGTTCAACATTCCTATAGGAATGAAAAATGTACATTGTATGTATAACGTCCTCGGATTTCCCATCTTAAAAAAGACAAGCAGAACCAGGCAGCGAAGGGGTAGCGACCCACACACACGTTAGGATGAACACTTCAATAACTTAAAACACATTTCCCTTTTTCCAAACTATTATTGCGGTTATTTCACATCACGACGCGCTGCTCTGGTGCGCGCAAGTTGGATAAATATCTTCTTTAATATCACGGCCCTTACTGTTATGAATTAATGGCTGCTGGGCAGCCCATACTAGTAAAGACAAAAGTGCATAAAAGGGCCACACATCACGAAGGGCCCCTCGTCGGAACCACGGGGTGGGGGGGGGGGGTTCAGAAGCGCCAGGAGCACGCGTCCCCGGTGCGTCCATCGGACACTGTCCCGCGCTCTGCGTTGTCCGTACCCAGGGTCAGATGAGCTCTAGTCCACCACAACATTCACCTGTTATAAGAGTCTCTTAAGAACAAATCCCCGCTGTACCGCCCAGGCCTGAGGACCGGTCCAGGCCTGAGCTGTTGGACGATGAGGAGGAAGAGGAAGAGGAGACGGTGGACGACTTCCTCTCCTTCTGCCGCAGGTGGATCTTGGTGTGTCTCTTCCGCTCGTCGCTGCGCGCAAACTTGCGTCCGCAGAAGTCGCAGGCGAACGGCTTCTCCCCGGTGTGCGTGCGGATGTGCGTGGTTAGGTGGTCACTGCGGCTGAAGTTGCGCATGCAGATGCGGCACTGGAAGGGCTTGTGGCCCGTGTGGATGCGGATGTGTCGGGTCAGCTCGTCGGAGCGCGAGAAACGCCGGTCGCATCCCTCGGCGGGGCAGGGGTACGGCCGCTCGTGGATAGGCGTCTTGCTGGGTCTGTTCGGGTACTTTCTGGGTCTCAGGATGGGCCTGAGAGGCAGGTTCTGTGGGCTGTACGCGGAGGGAAGCCTCGGGGGCCCTCCCTCGGAACCGCTTCCGCCCGGACCCCCCAGCGTGTAGTTCCTGATGGTGTTCAGTGGGGTCAACGGCGGGGGCACGCGGAATGAGTCGAGCGGGCACGGACCGAACGGCTTCCTCTCCGGGAGGGCGGCCGCCTGCATCTCCCGCTGGCACGCCGCCGGCGGGAAGAAGGTGGAGTAGTCGGATACGATTGGAAACAAGCCGGGCGCGTCGGAGCAGGTAATGGGGGGCTTCGGGGAGGAGTAGGACGGTGGCGGGTACGGGGAGGAGATGTGGCAGGTGGAGGTGGACAGGAACGCTGAGGGGTCCTGGTAGTGCTCCCCCCCGCAGCCGGAGGAGGAGTAGGGGGGCGGTGGGGAGTACAGGTGGTGGTGGTGGTGGTGGTGGTGGTCCATGTCGCCCTGGCTCTGCCCCGCCGCCATGGTGCAGCTCAGAGGACCGCCGGAGTAGTGGTGCGGGGAGCCGGAGGAGGCTGGAGAGGATGAGACGGAGGAGGAGGGGGGAGGAGGGGGAGGAGGCGGAGGCATTCCGAAGATGCCCGCCGAGACGATGTTGATGACCCCCTCCGGGTTCCAGTTGCCGGGGTACTGGGGGTCGATGGAGAACTTGCCCATGTAGGTGAAGGTCTGGTTGCGGTGGGAGGCGGGCTGGCTGAAGCCTGAGTACGGGGAGAGGTCGAGGGAGCGCTTCTCGGCTGCGAGGGGGTCTCCGTGCATTAGACCGTCTGCAGAGAGGGAGAGGGGGCTGTTAGTGCGACCACCACCTCGGAGCAAACATCACACAATCCAAAATAAATACTCTTTGAACTAAATCAAATCCGCTCAACGTGCAGCGTTAGTGACACTGACTTCACAGGCCTACTTTAGAAGAACCCTGTGTACAAATAGAAATAAAGCTGTATCTTGGTTTCATCGCCACCGATATGTCGATGGTTCCTGCTCTGTCATTTCTTTTAGATAACCACACTTACAAAAACTGATATTTAAACAAAAACTGATTATTTGAATGCATATTTCTTTAATTTGCACAACATTTTTGTAGTACAACTGCCACGTCTGCAACTTATTTTTACTTATTTTTATTGTTATCTTTATTTTCTTAATATTGTATTGTTGCTGCTATGTTACTGTTCAAACTGAAAAATGTGACTCTTAAGATGAAGTACAATAAGATGAAGGCTAATAAATGTAATTCTGATTCTGATTCTGATTCGTATAAACTGGCCGGTCTCACCTGTTGCTCCGCTCATGTGGTCGTAGTGCCCCCCCAGGTCGGTGGGAGGAAACCCCGCCACCGAGGCCATCTCCTCCCCGTACACCGTCTCCGAAGGATGCACGAATCCCCCGAGACTCACCGGGACTTTCTCCAAAGTTTTGGCCGTCATGGTCCTGGTGTAACACCGCTCCCGCAGTCAGGCGCTCCGAGGACAAGTGTGGGCCGAGCTTTATTCCCGCTTCCTTTTAGCTGTAAGTCAGACCGAGTGATGGATCATCTGAGGCACCGCGCGCTACAGGCTGCTGGGATGGAGAGGACACGCACCGGTCTGGGGAACAGGGGCGCTGCCTCCGCTTTGTATATAAGGGAATCCTTTTGAATGCGCCACGACGTCATTACCCATATAAGGACCGGGGGAGGAGGCGGGGCCGCCTGACAGGAGCGCTAATTGGCTGCGGCGTCCCGTGACGCTAGGAGAGGAATGACTTGTCAATGGAGAACCCACTTAGAGAAAACAAGTTGATCGGATGCTCTCATGTTCCGTTCTCGAAACTTGAGGCCCCACATGGGCAACAGCGCTGCCGCTCCGACAGCACCCCAGGCCTGGAGAATGGGTGCTGTTGTTATTATTATTATTATAGTTATAGTTATTATTATTATTATTATTATTATTATTATTATTATTATTATTATTATTTTACATACAAGGCCACTGTCTGATCAAACAACATCCATATCACGAGAGGAATTCATGTTGATCTGTTTGAACCATAAAAGGTTCATCCGGTGTGAACGGTGAACCCCTGCCTCCATATTTGGGCCGACTCCGGAGCGCAGCGGAAAGTGAGTGGAGGAGAGACGCGTTGTGACCTCAAACCACAACATGACACAACATGACGGAATTTATTCATCTGGATCATTTTTACCATAAACCTACATTGAAATCGCATGCTCGGAAAGTTGCGATTGGAAGATATTCGTCTTATTTGTATAGGTTAGGGTAAAAATAGAAATTAAGAAGCCAACTGTGCGACAGCTTAAACCACACAGCCTACAGGTTTATCTTAATTGACTTATTTAGTAGGGTTTTTTTACATTGCAGTTCCATTAAACCTCTGAAATATACCTATGACCCCATCTCCTCCAAAATATAGTTGAACCAATGAGGCCCCGCCCCTAACCGGGTTAGTTCTGTTAGGCCCGTGCTCAGGGTCCAGGGTCCCCTCGGTGGCCCCTCGGTTGCACTGGCTGGTGGTAACCCCCAGCAGAAGGTGAGCGCGTCTGCGTCGCTCCACCTGCGCGCACACCGACCCCCGATAGAGCAGAGGAACCGTTCAGGCTGTTATCTGGCTGGGTAAAGTCCCGCCGTGGGCTGAGGCATCTGAAGGTCTGTGAGTCAGAAATAGACGGAAGATGAAGAAGTGTTGACTTCCGGCGCAGGATCGTTTCCAACCGGCCGACCAATCAGCCCGTTAACCATCAGATATGGTAATCAGCATCTCCGCTGTGATGAGGACGAAATGGTTTGTGAAGCCCACGGTGTGCAACGGAAAGTCTGCTCACCGCCCACAACACTGGCAGTTGGTCTAAGGAGGAAATGGGCATTGAACCCAATCCAACAGGGGCACAGAAATAGAACCAAGTATTTATTCACCGGGATTCTCTTGGTTGGTTTGGTGCAATGATAGACCTGTGTTTAACCCCCTCAGAGAGCAGCGGACACACGCTCTCTGCTCCCATTATCCCATATATCAGCCATCGATCGATATCTGCGGTCAATAACGACTCCGTTAGTTTGACGGGTCTCGCGCCGCTGCCTGCAGAACGCGCGTTAAGCGCGTCCCGGTGTCTGCGTGTTGCGGCGCATAGACACGTTTGTCGTCTAAACGTGGCCCTTCATCACCGAGCCCCGCACAGCGAGGAGCGACCACGGGCCACCGCTCATCTCTGCCCCTACACTCACTTCCAAGCTGGTGTGTGTGTGTGTGTGTGTGTGTGTGTGTGTGTGTGTGTGTGTGTGTGGTGTGTGTGTGTGTGTGTGTGTGTGTGTGTGTGTGTGTGTGTGTGTGTGTGTGTGTGCGCGCGCGTGCGTGTGCGTGTGTGCATGTGCGTATGTAGGGGGGGGGGGGAATGGGGTTCACTCCTCTAAGTTAATTTTATACTAGAAATCAATTTATGATTGACCCTTAATTAGGTTAAAAAACACAACCATGTTTTTATTATCTGTTATTTTCTCTGCTCCTCCAAAGAGACTAGAAAATAAACGCGCTGCCGACAACAGGGCCATTGTCAATGGGGAGCATAAAGCTCTCTCCCTTTTTATCCTCTCTTCCTCTCCCCCTCCCGGCCAGCCAATCATTACGCCTCCATAGACTCAGAGTGTCACTCTGCTCTCCACTTCAAATCCATAATTCTTCCGTATTTTCCTTTAAGCGGCTCTCCGCCCACCACGACCACATCTGCTTTGTTGTCTCGCTGCAGCGCGGCTCCATGGCGCTCTGTGTGTGCGACTTGAAAGACCCCCAGAAAGTCTCTGATAGCGATCCAAGAACGGAGTGAGAAACAGAGACGAGGAGGAAAATAAAAGAACGCAGGAAAGATGAAAAGGGAATCACTTCTTAAAAGGTGAAAGCTCTCCGACAGAGGTCCGTCTGTCTCCGTGATGAACCCTTCAGCCGGAGTGGAAGCTGCTCTTTATCGTCACTTTTCATGTGACACCCCTCAGAACGCGGGGTTACTGTGTTTGGATCCAGAGCCAAATATCGGGTCAATTAACACAAAATACACGTGACTTCAAAACATAGCGTTTTGGGTGAATGTAAAATGTTATTTGTATTGAAGGAATATTACTGGTTGACCAAAAGTATGTCATGTCATATATGGACAGTGGTGGGCCTACAAGACCAGTAGACCACCCAGATGAACTTCAAAATTAAATTAAATATTAGATCAAAGTCATGGAAATGCAGTGTGTGTGTGTGTGTGTGTGTGTGTGTGTGTGTGTGTGTGTGTGTGTGTGTGTGTGTGTGTGTGTGTGTGTGTATGTGTGTGTACACACACACACACAAACACACACACACACACACACCCACACACACACACACACAGACACACATGCACACATTCAATAGATGGCCACAACCATTTCTGAACCAGATGCGGGCAGTAATCATTGGTTGGTGGATGTCAGGTGAGAATCCTCAGCCATGTGTGTGCATGAGCACGTGCACATTAACAGGCCACACAGCCCGGCTCCTATGGCCCGTCTAGAAACCTACCACTCCTGAACACACATAGTAATGAGGCACACGCACCCACACACGCATGCACACATGCACGCACACACCCACACACATCCATGCACATGTGCACACACACACACACACACATACACACACACACACACCCCCACACACACACACACACACACACACACACACACACACACACACACACACCACACACACACTAACACACACACACACACACCACACACACACGACACACCACACACACACACACACACACACACACACACACACACACACACACACACACACACACACACACATATAGACACAGAGACCTATGACTAATGAAGCCGTTCTAACAAGCCATATGAATGAATTGTGTCCCTTGTCACTTGCTGTAGATCCTGGGCTCCCTGGCTGGATGCGGGGCGATAAGCGCTGACAGAAAATTAACGGCCTGTTAACATGCTAATCACCTCCGCCGTTCAGCCTTCTACCTGACGGAAACAGATGAGCTCCAGGAATCGTAGCATTCCGCTTTTCAGTTTGACTCAGAATATAGATTGTGATAGAGGTGTGGTAAACACACATCTTGAAATGAGAAGAAGTAAAGATACATGTCAATGAAAGGGGCTCACGGTCTAACCTTCACCAGAGCTTGTGCCTCAGAAGTCGGTCCTCTGAATGTGTGAACAGGCAGCACTGGAGAAGCTTGATATCACGCTCTCTCTCCAGGATCCTCACTCTCAGGAATCCTCTCCTCGGGGCCACAAGGAGCAGCATTATGTGATAACCTTCACGTACAGTACGCTCCTTCATGGCCTCCATTCAGACTACAGTGGACTACAGTTCGCTTCACAAGAATAACAGCATGGTGCGATTGGCCCGTTTTAACAATGGTCCGAGCGGGCCCAGAACACAGAGAGGGTTCTCCAGCCGTCCGCTCATTTCAATATCGCCAGGAATGTTTCTCCTCCTCCTCCTCCACCGAATCTCAAATGAGGAAACATTTCTCTGCTCTGGGTCGGCCATCTCTCCCGGAGAATGACTTCTGTTTTCCTTTACTACCCCCCCCCGCCCATCCACAAACATGTTTGCAACACACTGGGCCGAGGAGGGGGGAGGAGGGGGGGGGGTGGGGGGGTCGTTGCGGACAGAATGCCGCAGCTTGGAGGGGTGAAGAGGGAGGGTGAGGAGGGAGGGGTGAGTGAGGAGGGAGAAGGGAGAAGTGAGGGAGGGAGGGGTGAGGAGGGAGAGAGGGAGGAGGGAGAGGGGAGGGAGAGGAGGGAGAGGAGGGGAGAGGAGGGAGGAGGGAGAGAGGGAGAGGTGAGGAGGGAGAGGGAGGGAGGAGGGAGATGAGGGAGGTGGTGGAGGAGGGAGAGGAGGGAGACGGAGGGAGGGGTGAGGGAGGGAGAGGGAGGGGTGAGAGGGAGGGTTATGTCGGTGGAGTCGGGTGGTTGGTGTGGTGTG
>NC_079429.1:19305398-19311992 GCF_026213295.1 Gadus chalcogrammus | reverse complement strand
CGCTGCAGCGCGGCTCCATGGCGCTCTGTGTGTGCGACTTGAAAGACCCCCAGAAAGTCTCTGATAGCGATCCAAGAACGGAGTGAGAAACAGAGACGAGGAGGAAAAAAAGAACGCAGGAAAGATGAAAAGGGAATCACTTCTTAAAAGGTGAAAGCTCTCCGACAGAGGTCCCGTCTGTCTCCGTGATGAACCCTTCAGCCGGAGTGGAAGCTGCTTTTATCGTCACTTTTCATGTGACACCCCTCAGAACGCGGGGTTACTGTGTTTGGATCCAGAGCCAAATATCGGGTCAATTAACACAAAATACACGTGACTTCAAAACATAGCGTTTTGGGTGAATGTAAAATGTTATTTGTATTGAAGGAATATTACTGGTTGACCAAAAGTATGTCATGTCATATATGGACAGTGGTGGGCCTACAAGACCAGTAGACCACCCAGATGAACTTCAAAATTAAATTAAATATTAGATCAAAGTCATGGAAATGCAGTGTGTGTGTGTGTGTGTGTGTGTGTGTGTGTGTGGTGTGTGTGTGTGTGTGTGTGTGTGTGTGTGTGTGTGTGTGTGTGTGTGTATGTGTGTGTACACACACACACACAAACACACACACACACACAGACACACATGCACACATTCAATAGATGGCCACAACCATTTCTGAACCAGATGCGGGCAGTAATCATTGGTTGGTGGATGTCAGGTGAGAATCCTCAGCCATGTGTGTGCATGAGCACGTGCACATTAACAGGCCACACAGCCCGGCTCCTATGGCCCGTCTAGAAACCTACCACTCCTGAACACACATAGTAATGAGGCACACGCACCCACACACGCATGCACACATGCACGCACACACCCACACACATCCATGCACATGTGCACACACACACACACACATACACACACACACACCACACCCCACACACACACACACACACACACACACACACACACACACACACACACACACACACACACACACACACACACACACACACACACACCACACACACACACACACACACACACACACACACACACACATATAGACACAGAGACCTATGACTAATGAAGCCGTTCTACAAGCCATATGAATGAATTGTGTCCCTTGTCACTTGCTGTAGATCCTGGGCTCCCTTGGCTGGATCGGGGCGATAAGCGCTGACAGAAAATTAACGGCCTGTTAACATGCTAATCACCTCCGCCGTTCAGCCTTCTACCTGACGGAAACAGATGAGCTCCAGGAATCGTAGCATTCCGCTTTTCAGTTTGACTCAGAATATAGATTGTGATAGAGGTGTGGTAACACACATCTTGAAATGAGAAGAAGTAAAGATACATGTCAAATGAAGGGGCTCACGGTCTAACCTTCACCAGAGCTTGTGCCTCAGAAGTCGGTCCTCTGAATGTGTGAACAGGCAGCACTGGAGAAGCTTTGATATCACGCTCTCTCTCCAGGATCCTCACTCTCAGGAATCCTCTCCTCGGGCCACAAGGAGCAGCATTATGTGATAACCTTCACGTACAGTACGCTCCTTCATGGCCTCCATTCAGACTACAGTGGACTACAGTTCGCTTCACAAAGAATAACAGCATGGTGCGATTGGCCCGTTTTAACAATGGTCCGAGCGGCCCAGAACACAGAGAGGGTTCTCCAGGCCGTCCGCTCATTTCAATATCCCAGGGAATGTTTCTCCTCCTCCTCCTCCACCGAATCTCAAATGAGGAAACATTTCTCTGCTCTGGGTCGGCCATCTCTCCCGGAGAATGACTTCTGTTTTCCTTTACTACCCCCCCCGCCCACTCACACAAACATGTTTGCACACACTGGGCCGAGGAGGGGGGAGGAGGGGGGGGGGGGGGTCGTGCGGACAGAATGCCGCATCTTGGAGGGGTGAAGAGGGAGGGTGAGGAGGGAGGGGTGAGTGAGGAGGGAGAAGGGAGAAGTGAGGGAGGGAGGGGTGAGGAGGGAGAGGAGGGAGGAGGGAGAGGAGGGAGAGGAGGGAGAGGAGGGAGGAGGGAGAGGAGGGAGAGGTGAGGAGGGAGAGGTGAGGAGGGAGAGGAGGGAGGAGGGAGAGGAGGGAGGGGTGAGGAGGGAGAGGAGGGAGAGGAGGGAGGGGTGAGGAGGGAGAGGAGGGAGGGGTGAGGAGGGAGGGTTATGTCGGTGGAGTCGGGGTGGTTGGTGGTGGTGGTGGGGGGTGTAGGTGGTAGGGGGGGGCTGTGGGGGGGGGGGGGGGGGGTGTAGGTGGTGGTGGTGCGGCGGGGGTGGTGCCGGGGGGGTCTGCTGATGAGGCCGTGGGGAGTGGCGGCAGAATGCACGCAGCGCCCACGCAGCCGCCGTCCGCTCCACGCGCTCTCACTGGAGCGCTCTCACCCCGGGCCAAAGCTACAGGGGGCCCCCACTGCAGGGGCCTGGTGTGTGTGAGAGAGAGAGTGAGAGTGTGTTCATGTGTGGGTGTAAGTTGTGTTTGTATGTGTGTGTGTGTGTGTGTGTGTGTGTGTGTGTGTGTGTGTGTGTGTGTGTGTGTGTGTGTGTGTGTGTGTGTGTGTGCGTGTGTCTGTGTGTGTCTGTGTGGTGTGTGTGTGTGTGTGTGTGTGTGTGTGTGTGTGTGCGTGTGTGTGTGTGTGTGTGTGTGTGTGTGTGTCTGTGTGTGTGTGTGTGGTGTGTTTGGGTGTGTATGTGTGGGTGTGTTTTGTGTTTGTGGAAGCATCTGTGTGCGTGTGTGTGTGTATGTGTGTGTGTGTTTGCATGGTTGTCTTTATGAGTGTGTATTTTGTCTGTGAACTCCATAGAAACTATGCAGGAACATTTTTCAACACACTAGTGTGTGTGTGTGTGAGAGCGTGTGTGTGTGTGTGTGTGTGTGTGTGTGTGTGTGTGTGTGTGTGTGTGTGTGTGTGTGTGTGTGTGTGTGTGTGTGTGTGTGTGTGTGTGTGTGTGTGTGTGTGTGTTTAAGGCGGGGGCATATTTGCGTGGGCTGCAACTTCCTCAAGAATATCAATTAAATAATCTGTGACCACAATCACTCTTTTCTGTGTTGCGTAACTCCTCTGTGTGCAGCGTTGGTATATTGCTCTATCCCCAGAGTTATTTTACTACAAAACAGTCAGAAACAGAGCCTTGATTTAAGAAAAATACATCTCTTCCAAATGGAGTTGCTTTGTTTGCCGTTTCATTGTTCTTCTCCAGGGTTCCTTTGGGCAGAGAAGGGAACTAGACGGAACAAAGAGCATTCTGGAAAGATTATTTTTTTTAATTTATGCCATGAAATAGTTTACCTTCATTTGGCTTTATTAGTTGAAGGATACACTCAGTTTAATAATGATCCGGTTAACCCTGGTGGTCGGGTGACGGCCCCCTGGCCGTAGGGACGGTCAGGCGAGGCTCCTGGTCCATTCCTTCAGAGGAAGTGGAAGGGTCCAAAGTTTTCTTAGAAACGACCTTCAGTAGAGTAAGAGACAAAGCCAATCCTTAATTCCTCCACAGACAAAAGACGGATAAAACCGCCAGGAAACAAACAGCAGAGATAAAGTTGGGTTAGTGGGAGTGAAGTTTTAAAGGGAATGATCCTCTTTAAATCGCCTGCATGCCCCCCCCCCCTCTCCCCCCATCTCCTCTTCTTCTCCTCTCAAAAATCTGGGTGCGAGACAAAGCCGCTCTTTGCCCACCTGTCACTGTCCGCCTACAGCCTGAGATTTCCCCCGTCACCGAGCGCATACCCCCGCGTCACCCCCCCCACACACACACACCCCAGAGCCTAGTGGCCCCCCAGCCTGGACCACGTGGGAGAAGGCCTGAATTGGGCCGGTCCAGAAGCCTTTCTCCTGTGTTTTTCCGTGGGTGTATGTTTTTTCTTGGTAATGTTGCGTAGGAGGAGGCTTTCTTCCATTGATGCTGACCATCAAAGCTGATCGGGAGGGGGGGGAGTGTGCTTATGTTGGGAGGGTGGGGTTGGAATCAACATTATTATAACATAGCAGGTTTCATGCTGATTTGGTTATTTAGATGTGATACAAGTTTTATAGCATTTACTATGATTCCGGCTGTATATTATTTACTGATTCAGGTTGTATATTATTTACTATGATACAGCTGGTATATTATTAAGCTGGTTTATTATTTACTATGATTCAGGTTGTATATTATTTACTGATACAGGTTGTATATTATTTACTGTGATTTAGGTTGTATATAATTAAGCTATGATTCAGCCTTTATATTATTAAATATGATAACACTGGTATATTATTTCCTATGATACTGCTGGAATTTTATTGATAGGTTGTACATATATTATAGATTGTATTTAGGGGGGAAATGGACGTGAAGCTCTGTGTTAGGTGTAAGGTGTTCAAACTTCATTCGGGTTTTGTCAGTCTAACACTAACCTAATTTCCTCATGTTAAACTAGCATTTTATGGGCTAGCAGGGAGACAATAACATAATAACAATGCAAAAGGGAATTAAAAATACAATTTTTGGCATACAATTTCTCTGGCACCGTATTCAATCCAGTGCCTAAAATGCTAATTGTATTAATCTGCTGATTTAATATGCAAAAAATGCTGCAATGGCCATTCTCTCACAACATGAAACTCTAATCCCACACAGAAAGAAAATTTAACAAAACAAAAATGAAAAAGCCCCCATGCCATTTTAAAACCTCTCCTCCATGTTGTGTATGTTCATGTACTCTGAGCCCCTTCCTAAAAGCTTGTTCAGAAAGCCTCTGATTCTGTCACTGGGATTCTGCCTAAAAGCTGTGAATCCTGAAACGCACAGAGGCAGTACGGCACTAAGAGCAGTAGAGAGGGACGGCATCATTAAAACACAAAAAAAGAACCGCGACAACTTCTCTACTGCCCAAAGTGTGCAGAAAGCTACTAAAAAGTCCAGGGATGGCAGAGAACCTAAGAGGGAGTTGATGTGCAGAACTCTGATGTGTAGAGCTCAGTGGGCCTGGTCGAGTCCTGAGAGTGTGACACTCTCTCATGTGCTGCTGGAGAAGACAGCGGCTCAAACTCCAGGGCTCCAGATAGCACAGGTCCTCCAATGGACCCACATGTTACGCTGCTGCTGTCTGTCTCACTGCAGAGCTGTATTGTCTAGTGTTTGTATGCCTGTGTGTTTGTGTGTGTGTGAATATGAGTGTGTGTGTGTGTGTATATGTGTGTTTGCCTGTGTGTGAGTGTGTGTTTGTGTGTGTGTGTGTGTGTGTGTGTGTTTGTGTGTGTGGGAGACTGAATGTTGGTGTGTGGGTGTATGTTTTTGGTGTGTATGAATGTGTTTGTGAGGGTGTGAGTGTGTGTGTGTGTGTGTGAGGGTGTGAGTGTGTGTGTGTGTGTGAGGGTGTGAGTGTGTGTGTGTGAGGGAAAACAATAGGGCAAATGGGTGGGGGGGTGACAGAGCGTAGGTGGCGGCTAAACGCTGCACTGTTGAGACAGCGCCACGCTCAGAGGAACAAAGGAGGCACGCCTAGGACACAGGCCTAGGACACACGCCTAGGACACAGGCCTAGGACACAGGCCTAGGACACACGCCTAGGACACACGCCTAGGACACACGGCTAGGACACACGGCTAGGGCACAGGCCTAGGACTCACGCCTAGGACACACGGCTAGGACACACGCCTAGGACACATGTCTAGGACACACGCCTAGGACACACATCAAGGACTCATGCCTAGGACACACGGCTAGGACACATGACTAGGACACACGCCTAGGACACATGCCTAGGAAACATGGCTAGGACACATAACTAGGACACACACCTAGGAAACACATCGAGGGCACATGCCTAGTACACATGTCTAGAACACACGCCTAGTTAACACATCGAGGACACATGCCTAGGACATACGGCTAGGAGACACGCCCAGTACACACATCGTGGACACATTCCCGAGGACACGCGGCTAGGACAATGGTCTAAGAGACATATCTTCACTAGTGTAGTCCACCTCGTCTGCCCTGGTCCCTTCATGGTGAAAGAACCAAACTGTGTTCTGAGCAACGCCGGCTTTATCCTACGACGGCACCGTTGTGGAAAAGGTCTGTTACTAAAATTCTAAACAAACATGTTTATTTTTATAAAACATCATTAAAAGGTTACTAAATTGTAAGGAAGCTCATTTTAAACAGAGTTGAATGTATACTGAACGTTAAAGGAGGAAGTTAAAGTCAATAGGCCTCACTTGAGTATAAAATGTAGAAAAGCTCATCTAAATAAGATAAAACCAGAATATATCCAACACCCAACCACAGAAAAGCAGTGCACCAGGTTGGGCTGACTCTTACTGCCTCCCTCTCAGCGGCCGGGTAGATGAATGCTTTACTGGCACCTTTCTGACACCAATATATGTCCTCTGTGTTCTCAGACCTCTCCTCCATGTATCTCCTGCAGTGGGTTCCATTCCTCCGTCAGACGCAGTAAAGGGATGAGCCGGTCAGGACTAATTCATGGAATCCATTACATTGATCAGCCATTAGGAGCGCCATGCATCAAATGGGTTCCATTGACTTTTGACTTTAGCCCAATCAGGTGAGGACATTAATGTTAATGTCTGAGAACGGCAATAGACCCGTC
>NC_079429.1:19292898-19295398 GCF_026213295.1 Gadus chalcogrammus | reverse complement strand
GTCGCTCCTGTCTCGCTGGGAGGGGACAAAGACCCCCGAGACGGATGGACCCCGGCCTCTGATGTCCTGGGACAGGGTGGTGGGGGCTGAACCTGCAACACCACAGTACACATGGTGGAGGGGGAGGGGGCCGGGACATCAGTGGGATTATTAAGGCATTTATTGTATTTAGTATATTTAGGTTAATTAGTATATTTATTATACATTTAATTTTTACACAAAAATCTGCTCATAGTTTGTATTTGCTCCGACATCTTGCATTGGTCTGAGATTATACGCAAAAGGATACACGCAGACGGCGGAGACCTGTAATCAAGGACTAATACCAACATATACATTAGAGGCGCATGGAAAGAGAAACTGTTTCAAACACACACACACACACACACGGGGCCCTGCGGGGGGCAGGCCGGCCTGCTGGGGGCCAGGCTGTGCCAGGTCTGGCTGAGAGCTCCAGGCTGTCAGGGGAAGATGGACGTGGAGACACTCTGAACCCCAGCTCCGCCCTTCCAAACGTATTCCTCATGTTTAGAACATTATTAGTTATTAGAGGTTAGGGTTAGGGCTAGACACATTGTCACATCATTTCTAAGTATATCATCTTATTTTTTTTGCATGCATTTAAGAGGCATTCAGCGCATGGTTGGTGAGGGGGCAGGGCTGGGAGGTGGGCTGGGTGCGGGGGAGGGGCGGGATGAAGTAGGAGGAGAACAGGAAGTGAAGCTCCTCTCTGCCCAGTGTAGCACTGGGCTCTGGGTGAACATTAACCCGGGGCTGCTGCCCAAGCTGGAGGCCCCGTACACGTTAGCATAGTGTCATCTCAAGCACCCCGGCACTTCCTGTCCGCGGAGAGCCACAGGAAGTGATGTGCGCTTGAAGTGACGTTGTCGTCACAGGGACACACAAAGAGAGAGAGGAGGAGCGTCCCCTCCACCGAGAGGGGGGCCTTTTGTGTTTGCCGGCTCTTTGTGTTCCCAGAAGGGACATGACAGCACGCGACGCCGCGTCACCCATAATGGCTGTGTCTGTCGTTTTTGAACACTGCCGCAGGAAGTCCTTGAAGGGACGGGAGTTGCCCGGGTCTGATGGCACGTCAACAAACCGGCCGGGCTGAATGGGTGAAGCTGGAACCCAAGAAACCGCTGGTCCTGAGGAAACACGGGCACCACTTCCTCTGGTGACTCTCCCTGTGTCGACACGTTGGCGTCGTCTAAGGAAGCATTCGGAAGCTCCTGGGGGCAGAGACTGCTGATGATGACGTGTCTCTTCACAACAAAGACCCCGTGGAGTCCCAGCGGTCTCACCCTCTGGGGCCCTCGTTGTGCCCCCCCCGACCGTCTCCTGGTGTCAGCCCCAGAGACCCAGAGGAACGAGGACACTAACCCCCCCGCTCAAACCCACTGCCGTGGTCCCATGTCAAGCGGAACGCTATTGGATCAACAGGAATGTGCTAAATGCCCGTTCCATCTTCCCACAGATATGAGTATGGACGCATCACAGACACCCAGCATGGCCGTCCATCTTGGGGCCCCTTTGTTGCCCCGGACGGGACATGACGGGGCGACAAGACGTCAGCCATAATGGCCTGCTCTGGGGTTTCCCTTCATGGTTGTGAGGGGAGAGGAAGCGGTTCGAGGAAGGGGACTAAATGAAACGTCCACCGCGTCACCTGACACAAAGGGGCTGCTGAGCTCAGCTTCATGGCCCCAGTGTTCATGAGGACAGGGAAGACTGGAACATTTAGGCTTATAACACAAAGCGTTTGTCTCTGAAGCCGCAGACAATCAGGCCGCTGGGATACAGGGTGACGTTAAAGGTTGAGTGATCACTCAAAACAAAAGTTTGAATTATATTATACCATGCCTCCGTTATTAGTAAAGAAAAAACACGTTGATTACAGCTACATTTCCTTTTCTCAGTGGAGGAGCCGGAACTATGCCTTGTGGAATGATTCCAAAGATGAGACAATGAGAGTCCAGCTGTGTGCCTAGAGGAGGCTCAGGGAGGATGGCGGGACAGCCCACGCTACCATACATCACAGGACCATCGACTGCTGAGGAGTTATGAACGCGGCCTATCGATCCCCCCGGTCTGCTTAAAGCCTGCACACTAACAGGGACAGAAGGCCTGACCATGAATATTGAACAGAGGAAACCAAATCAGATCTAATCAATTAGTTGAATTTCTGGGCAAGGATCCAATGCATTCACAGCGTGATCCACGACTGGGTCGTGGGTCAACAAACAAGAATTATGTGGTATGAATTTAAGGATGTTATAACTAACGATGGAGGAAATATATAAAGATTTTTAATAAACATTAGCCTATAAAAGAAAAGGTTTATAATGAAGAGCTGCCAAGGAATTTGTTGTATGAATGAAGTTTAGTAAGAAGTGGTTAAGGGAACACTTTCCTCCCCAGTGCCTGCCAATGGCAATCTATCCACCAATCTACGTCTATCCAACCAGCAAGTTGACAAAGTAGCTTCATTAATTTTGCA
>NC_079429.1:19227898-19287898 GCF_026213295.1 Gadus chalcogrammus | reverse complement strand
AAAAAAATATCAGTAAGACCTGATATAATATCTAATATCAAACGCATCACATTGCTAGCTTTAGTGTTAGCTTTATGGATAGGAAACATGCCCTGATTGGTCATATATGAGCCAGGAGCTAAAGTCTAAAATTGAAATAGTCTGATACAAGTTCTCGCTAAAAGCGGATGGCTATTCCATTTCTACTAAATTACTCTCAAACAATATCTATACGCCATCTATTCTTACCTAAAGCAACTCTAATTAACTCAAATCAATCAAATCACATTAAACAGAGACATTGCATTTAGATTCAGATTTTGTCTTGAATCAGCATTTCCTGGGCGGCCCTAGTGAGCCGACTGCATCAGCGCTTTGAGCTCGGAGGTCTTCACCCTGGTGGGCATCAAAAGGTGTCTCCCCTCGTGTGGGTGGGAGACAGCATTGGCTGTCCGCTTACAGAGACCCTCTAAAGCCCACCGCTCCCACTCGCCTTTCAGCTGTGAGCACTATAGAGGAACGGGGGGGGAATGTGTGTGTGTGTGTGTGTGTGTGTGTGTGTGTGTGTGTGTGTGTGTGTGTGTGTGTGTGTGTGTGTGTGTGTGTGTGTGTGTGTGTGTGTGTGTGTGTGTGTGTGTGTGTGTGTGTGTGTGTGTGTGTTTAAAAATAGCTAATTACAATTTATTTGACTGAATCAGACTGTATGTGTAAAGACCGGTGATGTATAAGGGCAGGTATGACAACCTACATTTAAAAAAGACACATTTCTCTGGTGTGTCCCTTCCCTACTTCTCTCTCTCTCTCTCTCTCTCTCTCTCTCTCTCTCTCTCTCTCTCGCTCTCTCTCGCTCTCTCTCTCTCTCTCTCTCTCTCTCTCTCTCTCTCTCCCCCTCTCTCCCTCTCTCTCCCTTTCAACCTCTCTCTCCCTCTCCTTCCCTCTCTCACTCTCTTGCTCTCCCCTCTCTCTCTTGCTTATCCTTTTTCAGATAAAGCAAGCTTGAGAAGAAGAAGAGAAATCAAATGAATAGAGAAACATAAATATGGAATATATAGAATAGAAAAGTGTGTGTGTGTGTGTGTGTGTGCGTGTGTGTGTGTGTGTGTGTGTGTGTGTGTGTGTGTGTGTGTGTGTGTGTGTGTGTGTGTGTGTGTGTGTGTGTGTGTGTGTGTGTGTGTGTGTGTGTGTGTATGTATGTGAGTGTGTGTGTGTGTGTGTGTGGGTGTGTCAGTGTGTGTGTGGGTGTGTGTGTGTGCGTGGGTCAGTGTTACAAAGTAAAGAATAGGTTCACTCCTACACGCACACACAAAAACACACACACATTCCTCTGTATTATCCAGTCAGTCAGTGGGACGGACACATCCTGGACAGCTGCAGAGTGAAGAGCTCAAACACACACACACACACACACACACACACACACACACACACACACACACACACACACACACACACACACACACACACACACACACACACACATACATACACATGCACACACATGCACACACACACACACACACACACACACACACACACATACACACACACACACACACAAACAATCACACTCACACACACACACACCGACACATTAGATGTGTGTAGGTGGTGACAGCTTGGAGAGCTGCTAAGGTTGTAACCCCAGCACCCTGTTAAGATAAGTTCTTAATAGGGTTGGCATGGCCTGACCCTATAAACATCCTTATTAGAGTCAGCGGACCTGTCCGCAGCGTGGCGTCAGCACAATCCTCCATTAGGAGGCCGGGCGCCCAGCCCTGATTTAAAGTCAGATTTAATCAACCCTTGTAGCATTTGTTATCCTTTATAGTGTTGATTAAAACATTAATTGATATAATGAATAATTTCAGATTCTTTCCAAATGATTTATCCCTATTTATTATAAAGGAAACAACATAACAAACACAGGGTTGTGTTGTGAAATGGTGCTGCTTGAGTTTGTCTGTCCTTGTTGATGATTCTTATACATACATATTTCCCAATTGCAGTCAGCGTTATATAATTATGTTATTGTAATAATAGTAATTATAATAATAGTTATGATTATAATGATTATAATGATAATAATAATAACAATAAATATAAGTTTGCTGAGTTAATATTCCGGGAGTAGCCAATGGGCGAGCCCGCAAAGTTTCAAGTCCCTGGGCCACTTTGAAGCCGACTTGTGATTGGTTGATTATTGGGGCTGATCGTTTTTGTTTGTTTGCGAGTTATGGCTCCCACAGTCGCCGAAGAGGTCCTTTGCTCTTCGGAGACCTGCTTATGCACGGTTATTAGGAGTACCAACTTTGACAACTCTGAGTCATTCACCTTCGGAATGATTAGTCAGCGTTTTTTTCCCCTTATAAAAAATTGCTCGGTGCGCACCTGCAACAGTACTAATTTTAAATTGACACTGACGTCACTTCCCACATCACCTAACGGGGGTCTTCGATTAGATCTCTGGCTCCAAAGTGGACTTGTGATTGATTAATTGCAACTAGTTTGCATAATCGTATTTGCGCATAACTCTGCCATAACTTGGCCGTTTTAACAGAATCCAAAAATAAAATGACTTAAAGATGATCATGATAAAGGAATAATGTGCTATCCCTACGATTTAAAAAAATTTGTATACTTTTTTGTAACACATTTTTATAATATTATTATTGAATATAGAAAGTGAATGAGGCAAAAACGCTCAAATCAACCACTCCGAACATGAACACCTTCAGGTTTAGCATTCAGATTTAGCATGCCAAATAAGGAATACCAAGTTTAGACATTGAGGTCGTTGAGGTGTGAGTTACAGCGCCCCCGGTGTAGAGCGCTACCAAACCATTGACAACACCCAGGTGTTCAGGTTCGGAGTGGTTAATTTGATTGTTTTTTTTCCCCATTCACTTTCCATTGCTGCACTGATTTATGATCGATGATCACCAAAATATGAGGCAGAAGAATAAACGATTTATTTATATTTAATAAACATGATAACAAGAGTGTGGCTTTCTTTGCAACACCACACTAATAATAATAGCAAAGTGGTGGAGGTGATGTTAATTGTTCAATTGTGAAAGGAATGTAACTGTGTGTAAGGTTTGGACAACAGCAGAAAATGGTGAGTGGAACGCAGGAGCTGGCCTCAGCATGCTCCACACTCTGCATTTGTGTCATCTGCTCTGATGAGAGATGAGTAGAGGAGTTTAGTAGAGGAGAGAAAGAGAGAGGAGAGAGGGGAGAGGGGAGAGGGAGAGAGAGAGAGAGAGAGAGACAGAGAGGGAGAGAGGGGAACAGAGGGTGAGAGAGAGAGAGAGAGAGAGAGAGAGAGAGAGAGAGAGAGAGAGAGAGAGAGAGAGAGAGAGAGAGAGAGAGAGAGGGGGGGAGCAAGAGGAACAGAGGGTGAGGCCACTACACTTGAAGCCCTGCGCTGTGCAGTTAAAAGGAACAATGATGCCACTACATTGCTAAGCCTGGTTCTGCGTAGGCCTAGCGCACAGAGGACACTAATCCTCACTCTGTGTCCCTCATTCAGTCCCCCTCCCCTCCAGATACAGCTCTCTGTGGACTGAAGTCCCGGTGGCATCTCCTGTGTCTCTATGATTGACCTCTGTCTCTCTTGCTCTAAGTCTCCTTCTCAGTCTCTCTCTCTCTTCTCTCTGTCTGTCTCTGTCTCTGTCTCTGTCTCTGTCTCTCTATATATATATATATGTATATAGATCCTTTCTCGCTATGTTTCTCCCCTTGTCTCTCTGTCTGTGCCTCTATGACTGTCTCTCCATCTTCGTCTCTGTTCCTCTCTATAAATCTATTGTACTTGTGTGTTAGTTATATTATAGTATCTCTTCATAGTCCTACTACTACTGATACAAATCATATGAATAATTAATTAATATTAATATTATTTTTATGTATTTGTGACTCCTCTTTACTGTGTCCTGAGCGCGGCCTGTCCCCTCTCTCTATCTCTCTCTCTCTCTTGTATCCTTGATTCAATGAGTTATGACTCAATTCACATGTTGTCTGTTGTTTGCAGGCTCGCCCACAGAGTTCCACTGGGCCGCCTTCCCACGTTACAGAGGGGTGTGTTTGGTGTGTGTGTTTGTGTGTGTGTGTGTGTGTGTGTTTGGGGGGGGGGGGGGGGGGGTATGAAATACAAGCCTGGTTTAGTTGAACATACAGTGAGAATTGATAACAGACTGAATATAATGGAGTAGAAATCAAATGTGGATGTTGCCATTTCTACTTCTGAATTAGAGCTTAGATCACATTTTTATGTCCATTTTTCTCAGGAACCCTCTATTTAATATTGATAAATATTCTGACCCCTCCGCCTCTCTACTAACACTGAAAACGCATACATAAAAATGGCATGATATCCGCCAGGTTAAACAACAAAACATTGTACGTTGTACCTATGGGCTGTGCATTTAAAATCATGTATCTTGGCCACTGATTTGCTGATTAAGGTGCCACAGAAGAGCCCGATTTGGAACCAGTGCTCCAAACACTAAAATAAAAACACTAAAAGCGATAGAAGAATTTGTGATTGAGGAGAGCAAGCATGCAATTGAATAACTGCGAGCCTGGTACTTCTCACCAGTAACCGACACACACTTTCATACTGGAGCCCCATCTAGTGGTGCAATGCTGCGTTGCTCTTGAGTCCTCCACGATGTGGTCTGAATAAACACAGCACATGGCATGTTCATATATCGAGCTGATCATAGCACAAGACTGAAACATTTCGATCACAGTGTTTAACAATTCACAACATTTCAATGTGGATGCAAGTGTGAGGTGAGCTAAAGTGCCACATTTATTTTGGTTGTGAAACACTGCAGTACATTTTCCTAAACAAAAGGGGTTGTGAGATCGAACAGGGTTTGACCTGAGAAAGACATAACCATTGAAAGGATCCCGTTTCATAAGCAGGTAAACAATGTAGGTATAGACTGTATGTGGGGTGCAATCCCACACGCTGCTATATACCGATTCTACTATGTTAGAATACGACCATTGACATATTAACATGTTCTTCTTTAGAGCCATGAGGCAAAGCATCTACAAGGTTGGCAAGGATATTATAGGACGTTTCTCTCTTCATTCATTCACTTGCTGTTTCTGTCATTGAAACAATTAAAACCATTACATTGTCCCTTCGTGAATCCCTTTTACAGATCGTTTCCAAAATGAATTGTAGTTATTAGTTGTCTATCTAGCATAGACAACGAGACAGAGTGTGTTCTCACATGCATGCACATTGTCTGTCATTCTAGGTTGAGAAGTTTAATCTGTACATACAATTTATATTGACTATATAATAATAATAATAATTATAATTATTATTATTAATCATAATAATAATGATAAAGACAAGCATATGAGTAGGAGAGTTTCTACACATGAGGGTCCTTGACATAATACAATATCTGGTCATTGGAAAGACAGAATACCCATTTAGCAAAAAAGGTGAATCTAACAGAGTAATTGTTAGACTATTTCCCTGCATCAGATTTGATTAAATCTTCATGAATCTGCCTGTATCACTTTTGTTCCCAATAACTTTGGTTCAAATGATGAGCCAAAGAATAAAGACCATTCTCCCAGTTTAATCCAGCCTGGGACTAATCTAGCCTGTTCAGTATCTGGAGAAATGCTTGGAAATCTATTTTGAACAAACCCTTTAAGCAGTGACTCATTTTACAAGCCCAACAAATATATCAGTGCATAAACCCACATGAAACGTAAATTATTTTGCGAAAGAAAACGTTTGCTCAATACACAATACAATGAAAATTAATATACCCTGAACCAAAAGCAATATATTTCCGAACATAATAAAGACATTTGCATTTAAATGATAAAGATCAAACAACCATTCTACTACTAGCTAACCAACTTCATGCCTTGAGGTTTTATTTATACTTCAATTACTTTGTTGTTGAGATCAAGTTAAAGGTCAGATGACATGCCACAATTTGTGAGTGTGATTAGCCATTACAAGCCGTTTTGACAATCTGCCCCTTATGACATCACAAGGGGGCGTGTCCGACTAGATGTGTGACGGATAGATGAGCAAAGTTTGCTCATCTATCCGTCACACTAATGAGCAAAGTTTGCTCATCTATCGCTGGTAGACTGATCTATCCAGCACACATCTAGGAGGACACGCCCACTTGTGATGTCATGAGGGGGCAGAATTCTAAACGGCTTGTAAGGCTAATCCCACTCACAATGGTGGCACGTCATGGGACCTTTAAACTATACGTGTGAGACTACATTAGGTTTGTCTCCCCCACAGTATTGTAAACTGCAGTGCAGTACTGTATTCCAGTACCAGTCCAGAACGAGTACGCAGCACACTGAACAATGGGGTTTAGCTTAATCTACAACAGAAGTCGACAAAAGGTGAAACACTTCAAGAAGCGTGATGAATGGTAGGGGGATTACAGTAGTAATGCAATTTCCTTTAAGCTTTTAAATCAAGTGGTGTATCTAGACCTGGAGATTCAGAGTAATGTGGTACAGCAGCCGGTCAGCACTGGGGCTTCCTGCTACTAAAAAGCATTCCCATGTTCCTCTTCCTTCTCATGACCCGTGTGAGGAGCTCTGTTAGCGTGGAAGAAACTGGAAGAGGAGGAAGAGTTTGACAAAGCAATATCTGAAACATGCAACTGGGAGTTTGCATGTGAATGCGGCCAGTCATCACTCTGCCCCATTCACAGCCTCCCATTCTCCAGGGGGCGGGCCTTGGTGAGAGCAGCCCAAGGGGGGAGGTGTGGTCGTACCTTCTCAGTAGAAGGCGCCCCCATCCTGGTGAATGGGGACATACTTCTGGGCTTGCCCCGCCCCTATCTCCGCCACGTACAGAGCGCCCGTCTTCTGGTCCACGTCCACCAGGTGGGGCTTGACATCATCTGGTAACCGAATCATGCCCACCACCTTGCACTGGCCGACCACGCCCACGGGCGGGGCCTCCAGCAGAGAGACCCGGTTGACGTTGAGCTGTACGACCACCATGTACTTCTTGTCGGGGGTGAGCCGGACGGAGTAGGGCGCGTCCTCGGGGAAGCAGCTGCCCCAGGTGGCCAGCCAGTCCCCCGTGACCGCGTCGAACACCTGGATCCTCTTGTTGCCGCGGTCGGCCACCCAGACCCGCTGGTAGCCGTCCACCGTGACGCTGTGGGGGATGTAGAACTGGGCCAGGCCCGGGCCCCGCTCCCCGTGGACCCACAGCACCTCCAGGTCCTTGGACAGCTTGATCAGCCGGTTGTTGGCCCCGCCGTCCCCGTCCACCAGGTAGATCTCCCCGGAGCCGTGGACGAACACCTCAGCCGGCTGGTCGAACTGCAGGGGGCTGAGCCTGGAGCCGGCCGTGCCCGGGGTCCCAAGCACCTGGTCCCCATCACAATCAGAATCAGAGTTACTTCTATTACATATTATTATACAAGTACACAAGAGGACAATTCTGAGGCTTGGTTCCTCAACACTGACATAGCAGCAATAATAAAAGATTGAGTAAATCAGAAGTAAGTAGCAGCATCAAAAGATCATGATAATAAATAATAATAATAAAAATCAAATCAAATAAAGTAAGTAATTATAAGTAGAAAAACTAAAACAGTGGTAATAAGTAATAATAAGTAATGAGGTGAAGTAAAGTGTAGTGTAAAGTATTTGAGGGGTAGTAGTAGGTACTAGTAGGTACTAGCCATGGTTGTTTCTAGTGCAAAAAAATGCTGTGCAATTTACAGAGAAATATGTATTTAAATAGTCTGTAGTCTGTAGTGTGCATGGGGTTGCACACACAGTCCCATCCGACAGCTTATTGACCGTATGAACATTAAACATCACTTGTGAATAGCCATATTATTTACATATTTGTTAGCTACATTAAATGTGCCGCATTTGGATAAGATGTGTACAGTAAAGTTATACTCCCGAGGTTTGTTCCAACACCCCACCTGAAGGAGGTTCCCGGAGGGGGAGTACTGTTTGACGCAGTGGCCATATGGGCCATTCCCCACGTCTGTGATCCAAATGGTGGGGTTAGATGACTCTGGGTCTGCTAGAAATATCCCGTGAGGCATCTCCAAGGTACTGGTGTTCCAGGCCATCAGGAAGTCTCCACTGGTCGTGAAGACCAATACCTTGGGTACAGCATCACCTAGCAACACGGGGAAAGGAGACCATACAATTCAGAGCAATAATAGGTCGAGATCACAACTTGCTGCGCTGATTAAGAGCATTATCAAGGTCAAAATGACCATTGCTCACCTCTCTGTGCCACATAGACCACCTCTCCGTAGTGGTTCACAGCCACTGCAAACACAGCACCTCTGAAAAGCTCTGGGTACTTGGGCCACGATATGTCCAGTTTGAACAGAGGTCTCCCCAGTAGCTGGTAGTCGTGTCTGAAAGGGGTGCTCTCTTGGTGCTGATGGCTGCTGATGGAGCCGTACAGCACCATCATAAGCAGGAGGATGGAGGCCATGGTGGTCGCGAGGAGGCAGGTGTGACTTCTCTTTTTCATCACTCAGAGTGACAGAATTGACTTGATGGCGATGTGTCATTCACACGAAGCTCATGTTTGTTAAACCCCTAAACCGCTCAACAATCAACGTTGCATACGTGATGTGAGCTCATGTCGTCCCAGACCAGGAAGTCCTCCTTCTCCGGGTCTTCAGCCCTCCCGCTGCTGCTCTCGGGATTCTGTATATAATGGTTAATGTACACGTTTAAACACAATAATTGTGATTATAATTTCCTTGAGATGGGTACAGAGGAACATGTAATGAAAATGAAAACAAAAAGCACGTGACATTAGGAGGGGCATATCCAGGAAGTGACGTGGCGTACGCTCCCTGTGGCGCCGACGCGACGCGTCGTGACGCAGCTGCGCAGCCCGGACCCGACCGCCGACCCGTCTCCCCGTCTCCCCGTCTCCCCGGTCCCTGATGTTGGGTTAAAGCTGCCTCACGCCGCGGTGAATGACAGTCCTCCGGGGGTACAGTGCGTGAGGTGTGGGTTCTCCGAGAGTCGTCTTCATGGAGGTGGAGGACAGCCCCCTCAACCTCGTGAGTATCTGCTGATGTTGCAATAACGAGCTAATGCTTCAGTGGCTAGCAGCTAGCAGCTAGCGTCAGGCTAAAGTTAGCAGCGTTAGCTTCCATAGTTGTTGATAGCTCGTCTCTTCCAGGGATGTTGTTGTTGTTCTGTCATGGAAAAAGCAGGACGAATCAGCTGGGATCTGACCTGCTGTCAGGTCCTTCAACTAAAGACATCATTATTAAACTGTCCTACATCATAAACAACTAAAAACATAATTTATGATCGGTCCTACATCATAAATAACTAAAGACATCCTTTATGATCTGTCCTATATCATCATGAGCAACATAGCATTTTTTTTTCAACTGGGACGTAGAGGAAAGGTGTTCCATAGTATAATATATAACTGTGATGCCTGTTATTTAGTACTATGTTATACAACCTGTCTAATGTCCTTGGTTCTTATGAACGTGTGTCTCATTCCTCATCCCCATTCATGTGTTCTCTCTTTCTGTCCACCTCTTATGGTACTTGATCCTCTGTTTTCCTCCCACCTGTGCCTTAACACTGCTGTCACTTAAACATCCACCTCTCCTCCTCATGCGTCGGTTGTGTTCTTGTGTTCTTCTGACCCCGTCCTCATGGCTGACCTGTCGCCGACGGACCCAGGCCCACCAGCAGTCCAGGAAGGCCGACCGTCTGCTAGCAGCTGGGAAGTTCGAAGAGGCCATCGCCTGCCACAGCAGCGCTGCAGGTGGGTCCTCTTAGTGTGGTCCAACTGCAACATGGTTGCTCCTCAAAGCTTCAAGGGGGATGAGCTGAACGACTGAGCCTGTTTAAAGTGTGGGCCAGGAGGAGTGGGTTTAGATCTACTGAACAGACAGGAACATGCAGGTTGTCATTGAGTTTGCAAGTATACAAAGTTCTGTATACCAACAGCTGATTTATCTTTGAAGTTGCATCCAATGTATTGATCCCAGATCGGAGCTGAGTCCATCAAAGCAGAAGGACAGGAAAGCGTATATTCAAAAGAGACAAAATAATTAGGGATGCACGATATATCGGCAGTGATATCGTTATCGGCCGATGTTAGTCATTTTTTAACATATCGGCATCGGCCCGATAAGTAAAACTGGTCCGATATTAACAGACAATATTTATTTCCGTCTAGTTGCCGTTGTGTGTGTTGCTTGCCCATGCGCAGCTTGTTTGGTGCAACGGTTCACGGGTTTCCCGTGATCCGTACGGATCAACCCTCACGGTTCGGGACGCAAGTGATCCGCGGATCGGCTGATAAAAAAATAAAAAATTGTGCGTTCACGTGATCAGCGCATGTTTAAAGGACAATTCCGGTATTAACAACATCAAGTATCGTAGCAAAATACTGTTTCTTTTTTGTTTTATTTGGCGTTCCGTAATCCCAAAACCGGAAACAGGAACAGGTAACGGGAAACCGGAACCGGACATGTTTATATTTGGTTGTAGTCTTTTCGCTCGGTTCTCCGGATCAACAGTAGGGCTAGAACCGAGTGAAAAGACTACAACCAACCTCCCTTGATATATTTGATTTAGCCTATTTCACAGATTTGAGTTGAAATTGACTTAAACTTGAAACACTTTTTGTAATTTATTTAAGTGTCTGGTTTCCATGAATATTGGCAAATTTGATTTAAGTTATAAAACCTTGTCAAGATATTTTGATTTGTGATCGTTATTGTGATTTATGATCCAAACTTTTTTTTCATAGATGCAAGTTTTAAAAGTAGCCTAAAACTAACACTGTTAGTAACTTGTGTTTGTTATGGATGCCCTGCAACTTGTTGCAGAAACAATATATTTCGAAGTTTTGGAAAATAAAGAAAGAAATAACTTTTTCATATTCACAGTGTTTACATGATACAAAATCATCATATAAACTTGTTTTTATAACAGTATCGATATCGGTAAATATTGGTTATCGGCCGTAACAGCAATTTTAATATCGGATATCGGTATCGGTCAAAATTTTCATATCGGTGCATCCCTAAAAATAATGATGAAAATAATGAATAATATTGATTATTGATTATAGGTCCAGTCGTAGTCCTCGTATATATCCATGGTAATGGATGGATGGATATTGAATGCACCCCATAGTGTGGAGTGTGTCCCAGAGTCTTAAAGGTGCTTCATATCTCTAACACAATTCATTCACTTCTTGGACAGAACGGTTATTTCTTCACATTCTGACGTTGATTGTAGTTCAATTTTGAATGTTTTAAACAAACGTTCACGATTAATATTGAACCCTCCCTTGGACGTACACAGCTATCAACTAGGGGAGGGTGATACAGACAAATAATCCTATCCTGATAGACATTCTGATTATGTACATATTTGATCATATTTTTCAGATTTCTGAAAAACCTACAAAGTCACCTAGATTAGCTCACCTTAAGAAAAATACTCTGGTCTTTGGTCAATTAAACCAGCAGACAGACAGCTTAGGCTCACCTTTATTACATGAAAATAAACTATTTTCAACTCTATCAACAGTGAAAACCAATACAAATAGAGATGAAACATTCCAACCGAAACCCCTCCATGTCCGCTGTTCTACGTGAACCAGTGCCAATATACATTTTTTTATCAGCAAAACAAGCAAAGTGAACAGCGATGTGAGAGCGGAATTGAGCGTGGCCTGGGTATTGAACCCTCTGGATGCCCCTCCTCTCGAGGCGAGGGCCTCTTGTTTCCCCCGTCGTCAGGCCCCCACCCACATTGTTATCTTTCACCCAGCGCAGGGGAGCTACGAACATGTGTGCGGTGGAGATATAGGGGGAGGAACTTCAATGAAGTTACAATAAGGTTAGGTTACCCTGGATCCTTTCGTCTATTCATCAATACCAGAAGGGGATATATGCTGTTACATGGATCCTGTCACGGAGGGAGTGAGAGCTCCTGAAGGAAGAGGAGATAGTGTCGTTTATATCAGGGCTGTAGTCAACCACATACAATCTCGGTCCACCTACGATCAATCGATTGGTAGATGAGGAAGAAATTACGATAAATAAATCAGCCCGATATGTGCAGAGGAAGTGAATGTGCCACAGTGCACCTGCTCTACCTTTTAGCCTAAACAACCCGCAGGGCTGTTGGTAACACATCGTATGTGTGAAGGCCATTTCAGGAACAGGACCTTTTTATTATTTTATTGAGGGGGAAAAACGAATGCATGAAATGTAAACTGTCTCGGTGGTGTTGAATCACGTAGCGTCAGCGCAGAGTACTTGGTATGCAAGGGGGCGTTTCCTGGGCACATTGATATTATTTGGCATCACTTTGTGTTTGCCTCTGTGAAGCACTGGGGCCACAGAAAGAACGGGACCACAAACTGGTGGCGGAGTCTTAAAAATATTGGATATACTTTCTGAACTACAGTATTATTTCAGTAACGATGACAGAATGGCCTAGATACCATGGAAAGTATACACTATACAGACCTTACTTGATGCATATATTAAGTCATGTTGAAACATATTTTGAACTGTACATTTTGGCTCCATTCCATTAAGGTTTTTCTTATGTCTTAATATGGGAAAGCTGAAAGCCCAATTAGCTTAATTACATTTGAACCTTTGTTTGACAACATTGCTATTCCTATTTAAAGGACATGCATACTGTGTGTGTAAACTGATCCTAATTCCAGTCTTCCTTTCCTCTTATGTCTTATCCCTCATTGCTTCCTCAGATCTGTTGAGGGATGCGATGAAGTTAACGGAGTGTGAACAGGTGAGAACCTCTGCTTATCTCCACATCACGCAGACGAGCTAATGTCCAAACCAGTGAGCCAACGTGAAACAAATTCGTCCCTGGCAGCTCCCTCATACCGAGTGGATGTCAGGGCCGGTTGAGTGTAGGGGTGGAAATCTCTTAACACCTCAAGATTCGATTCGATTCGGCTTCAGAGGTCAATGATTAGATTCTAAAACGATTATTGATGCATCTCGAAGCAATTTTTTTTTTAATGTACATTTCCATGCGGGATTTTCCTGAAAATATGTATACATCTGAATTTCCTACTCAAGAGTTTGCTAATCTCTGCCTACTTTTGTGATGATCATTAAAGAAATCAACAGATTAATTACCTTATCTAATTTTTGATTATAGAAAAAGCTTTTGTCACAAATATGACTTTCTATGAATGCAATAATCAATGCAGCTTGCATTACAACACACTATGGAAGTAGGTAAAAAATAAACAGATTTAGTTTTTTTAACTTTCTTATCTTTCCTTTCTATGTCATTAAAGAAAAAGCTGCTCTTAGTCAATTATAAGAATAAGAACTTGTTTGTGGTCCTTCTGTCTGGCTGTGAGTTTGCGTAGGCCGAATCAAAATCGTGTCCAGACAAATCAGATTGGCCTATATACACAATGGAAATAGATTAAATAATTTTAAAACTACTCAAATGATCCCTCTCTGTCGTACAGAATGTTGCAGGAGGTGAACAAATTTAATAAAATAAATACAAATAAATAAAAAATTATATACTTTTTTTTTATTCAGATTATTAATTTATTTGAATCGAGACGGAATTGTTCTACACAGAATCGCGATGCATGGTCCTGGTTGACATGGTGTGTTGTGACACAGTGCGTGACCATGGTGTGTTATGATTAGGGATGTAACGGTACACAAAAGTCATGGTTCGGTACGTACCTCGGTTTATTAAGTCACAGTACGGTATGGTTAATAGTTAAGGGGAAAATTAAAAAAATCTGCTTGTTTCTCAACCCGTAGATAAGCAACAATGAAAACACCAATAAACTTGGTTATGGCATTTGCATTTCTGAATTCCCAGACAGGGGTTGTTGAAATAGGGTTGAACGGTGAAAGTAACACCTGGATGGTGCCTTTTCAAATGCGTGTGTAATGCCGCGTTTCCACTGCAGGGTGCGGTACGGTTCGGTTCGCAAAGGTGCGGTACGGATTGCGTTTCCACCGCCAAAAGTGGGCGTGACCTGGACTGAGCCGTACTCGTTTTGCCCTTTTCTTCAGTACCCCTCCGTTGGGGTACTGAGGCGCCTGAAAGGGTGCCGGAAAATTCGAGCTACACACCCCCTCCGTTGATTGGTCGACAGAATCGTCATTTCCGGGCGACGTAGGGATAAAAACAAACAAGCAGTAGCCTCGAGGTATTATTCTTCACCATGAACATGTCGCGTAAAACGCTTGCTTTGGCGAATAAGGAGGTGGAGACGTTCCTCTGCATTCTTGGGGTGGAAGACGTGCAGAGGGAGCTTGATGGAGCAGTGGAAGGAATGAGAAGGTCTTCCAGCTGGTTTCTGGTCGAATGGCACGATGTTTACGTAGCTGCCGCGGCGATCGACATCCGGCCTACGATAAAGTTTACTGTCGGCGGTGGAAACGCGACCTCGGAACTGAGCTGGGCTATACCGCCCCCTCCCTACCGGACTGAGGCGAACCGAACCGTACCGCACCCTGCAGTGGAAACGCGGCATTAAAGTGCTGTACATCGACACTAGGGGTGGGAAATATCGATTCTTCGATGCATTGCGATTCTCGCTACTTACGATTCTGTCTCGATGCATATCAATTAATAATCAGAATATATATACCGTATTTTCCGCACTATAAGGCGCACCGGAGTGTAAGCCACAGCAGCTAAATTGAATGATGTTTACATATATAAGCCGCACTGGACCCCGCCGCTTAAAAATCCATAGATTTAGGAGGCCCCCTAGTGGCCGTTAGCTATACAATTAAAAAATTAGCCGCACCATTGTATAAGCCGCAGAATCACGAAATGGGAAAAAAGGCGCGGCTTATAGTCCGAAAATTACGGTATATATATATTAGAAAAAAAAATATTATTATTAAATTATTGAATTCATCTTCAGTGTGTGTTGGCAAATCTGATTTGTCTTGACTCGATTGCGATTGAGTCTACGCATAGCATGTGCGCAAACTCACAGCCAGACACAAGAACTCCTTCTAATTCAAGAGCAGCTTTTCCTTTAATGACATAGAAAAGAAAGATTAGAAAGAAAATAAAACTGAAACCAATTTTTTGCATGCTCCCATATTGTGTTATAATGCAAGCTGCATTGATTATTGCATTGTTCATAGAAAGTCATATTTGTGACAAAAGCTTTCTCTCTTATGAAATATTAGATAAGTTAATTCATCTGTTGATGTCTTTAATGATCATCACAAAAGTAGGAAGTGTTTAGCAAACTCTGAGTAGCAAACTCAGACGTATACAGTATATATATTTTTGAACATCACGCATGGAAATGTAAACAAAAAAAATTGTTGCATCGATAATCGCTTCAGAATCGAATCGTTGACCTCTTTTCTTTACGTACGTGACGTTACCAGAGCGAGGGAGGCAAACTAAGCGTCAGCGACACCAAGCAGAGAAGCGAGAGAGGTGGAGGAAGAATAGATATCTTGTTTCCCTTTACTTTATAACACAACATTAGCGGTATCTCTGGAGGAAAAGTAATACTTAAAACCTTAGCTTAGTTGTTTGTTTACGTTCGCTGTACAGCGCCACGCCAATCAACTGTGACTGGCTTGCTGCAGAGCGTGAGCGTCTTGGGAATACCCGGTCAATATAATGGATATAATATGGACACATAAGGCAATCAATATTTGGTATTTGTTATGGATTTATTGTACAAATTCCCTGAAAAGATGCACGTTCCAGGATGAATTGAAAAGCTCCCGTAAGGGCTGAGATGGCAGAGAACGGCTGATTTGGAACGGAGCAACAGCTGTTCGCTTTCGCTGGGAAAAACGAAGGAACTTCAACCTACTTAGGCCTACTAATTAACGTTCAAAAGCTATTAAATCTTCAAGAAAATATGCAGATACTGTCAAAATCGGTTGCAGGGAATATATAAGGATTATTAATGTTGTTTTTGATGGCGTTTTTTTCTGGAACGAGTATTTGAATATTCGCTCGGAAAAACCAACGAGTATTCGAAGCCTGAAAAATGGCATTCGGGCCAGCCCCAGTTGTGATACAGTACGTGATCACGGTGTGTTGTGATACAGTACGTGATCACGGTGTGTTGTGATACGGTCTGTTGTGATACAGTGTGTGATCAAGGTGTGTTGTGATACAGTGTGTTGTGATACAGTGTGATCACGGTGTGTTGTGATACGGTGTGTTGTCCAGGCCCGCCTGTCCATGGAGCTCCAGAAGGACAGCCACATCAAGCAGCAGCGGCTCATCCAGGAGCGCTGGAAGAGGGAGGCGCGCCGTGGGGCCAAAGCCTCTGTCCCGGCCCAGCCCAGCGCCGCCCCGGCCCCCACCGCCCCGTCCCGGCCGCCGGCCCCCACCCATCAGGGCCAGGCGCCCGAGGGGCAGGGCACGGGGGGCTCAGAGAGGGAGTACGACACCCTGCTCTACCAGCTGCAGAGCCGGCGCAGCGCGGGCTCTCCCCCGGCCCCGACCCCCCCGCGCGGCCCCGGTGGCTCCAAGACCGCAAAGGACGACAAGACCCGCCTGGAGGAGCAGCAGACGGCCAATGAGGACCTGCGCCGCATGCTGGGCGCCCTGATGGACGAGAACCAGCGGCTGTCCTCGGAGAACGCGCGGCTGCGGGCGGAGAACGGGCGGCTGCGCTCGGAGGTGGCTGACTCGGCGGACCTGGTAGAGCGCTCCGAGCTGTGGGTGCTGCCGCCAGACAAGAGCTGCTCGGGGAAGGGGAAGGACATCGCCATCCCCCAGCTGCCCCCACTGGAGATGCCCGCCCAGGAGGACCTGTGTCTGGACGACCTGCCGCCCCTGGAGCTGCCTGAGCACATCCAGCACGAACTGCAGGAGCTGCTGGACCGGGAGAAGCTGTGATCCAGAGAGCAGCTGGGATCCAGAGACCAGCTGTGATCCACGGACCCGCTCGGGCAGAGAGGAGCATATTGCTGCTGTCGCCTCAGAGTGGCCTCCGTGTTCTGGTGCTTCATTTTAATTATGAGGCTGTTTCCTGAGGTGTTATTTATTAATTACCTTCATGATGTTGATCAATCCTTTTTTTGGTAAAAAAAAACAAACATGGGCATGGATTAGGGAATGAAGTTTATTTGTTATGCCTGGCCCTTGTAGCACAACAGGAGAAGTGGGACTATCAAAGGCCTATTAAAAGGTAAGGCAGAGACCTAAACACCGTAGGCTGCAGGTCGGTGCTCCGTTCTGCAGATTATGCAGACCACGTAGAAACAACTGAACCACTAGCCTGGCCGTTGGCCGAGGACATTCTCATGATATGCAGTTGAGTTGAGCGGAGGCAGATTCAACCAGACCTCCCAACGCCACGCAGTAGTAGAGGAGCCTCTCCTTCTGTCCCTCTGCGGAGGCAATATGCAAACCTATTGCTTCAAGAAACCTGTGCCTTGATAAAACTGTTCCTTTATGGATTCTGGAGCTCACTGGTTGGACACTGACGCAGAGGGGGCGGGCCAGCTTCCTGTTCGGGTCAGCCCTCTGCAGACAGCTGCTCTGATTGGCTGACCGGTAAAGTGGCAAAGGTGATTGGAAGGACAAGATGCCCGATTCCTTCTATGAAGACTGATGTCCAATGATTTAATCAGAGATGGGTATCAAAACACCTGAATCTGAGCCGTAAAGCGATTGTTTGTTGGTGGTGTGAGCCGCATTGATTAGATACTAGTAAGAATAAAGGTTCAATCACACAAAACTCGTGCATTATGTTTGGGAACATTATAGTGTCAGTATCTTTGAAGGGCATAGTGATGTGGAAATCACTGAATGTCCCACAAAGGGCAACCCAACATGAGCTTGGCTGAATTGTTATTTTCTAAGGGAGGTTCAAGTTGTGGCCATTCAGTTTTATACACGAAAAATATTTTATTTTGTATACTCTGTACTCAAAAACCTCATCCTTCAATAATGTTATTAAACAGTATGAAAATATAAACAGTGGTTAGTTAGTTTTTTTATCTTATGCAATTTAAAGAGGATCAGATCGTAATAGTAGCTTATCTGCACTTCGTGACTTTATGACGAGTCATTCACTAAAATAAAAGTGAGTGAACTATTCAGTGATCGATACCATAAAACTCTAACATTCACAGTCCCCTGGATTTGTTACAACCACTTGATAAAAAAAAAAAACAGTTGGACCTAATGTGGGCGTGACTCAACTTTTGTGTTGTGTGAACACTGAACAGTGTGTCTACGGAAGTGAAAATCCCATTCATATATTCTCCATAGGTTTGGATTAAAACCATAATGTCGACCATCCAAAGTAAAGTTACCACGAGCCCTTATATTGTGAAACGATGGTCTCCTGCCCTAGCCTGGCTCCGCCCGCCTAAGTACTTCGGCTCAATTTGAATTTCCCTTCAGTACTAGGTCTGGACCTGCTGTATGTAATTTGGTTTTCTGGGGCTGCTGTCACGTTAAAATTGTACCGGGGGCGAAAATTGTACCGGCCTACGTCATCAGTTCTTTACATCTTGACAACCTGCCTGGCAACAGACGACGCGATCGCCCGTTTCCCGGAAACAGACGATCGCGTCGTCTGTTGCTATTCGATTAAACAAGTAAATACAATACAAATATAAAGTAAAAACAAGTGTTATCTAGTGATCCGTTATCTGTATTATGTTATTTCGTCTTTTGGAAACATGAGCCGAATGTTTTTTGCAACCTGCCCGGCAACAGACGATCGCGTCGTTTGTTGCCAGGCAGGTTGTCAAGATGTAAACAAACGATGACGCGCCCGGTACAAATTTGGCAGCCGGTACAAATTTAGTGTGACACCGCTGTCACGTTAAAATTGTACCGGGGGCGAAAATTGTACCGGCCTACGTCATCGTTTGTTTACATCCTGACAACCTGCCCTGCAACAGACGACGCGATGCAGAAAACATGTTTCCAAACGACTAAATAACATAATACAGATAGCGGATCGCTATCTGTATTATGATAGATAGCGATAACACTTGTTTTTACTTTATATTTGTATTGTATTTAATTGTTTAATCGAAACAATAAAAAAAATTGCCCGCGAAACGGGCGATCGCGTCAAATGACAAATGTTTTGCCCGCGAAACGGGCGATCGCGTCAAATGACGTAGGAGGGTTCTTGAAACATAATACAGATAACGGATCGCTAGAAAACACTTGTTTTTACTTTATATTTGTATTGTATTGAATTGTTTAATCGAATTTAGCTAGTAAACTGAGTGTTTTAAGCAGGTTTCATAGTCTAGAATGTTCAAGAACCTTCCTACGTGATTTGACGCGTCATTTGACGCGATCGCCCGTTTTGCGGGCAATTTTTTTTATTGTTTCGATTAAACTATTAAATACAATACAAATATAAAGTAAAAACAAGTGTTACGCTATCTATCATAATACAGATAGCGATCCGCTATCTGTATTATGTTATTTCGTCGTTTGGAAACATGTTTTCTGCATCGCGTCGTCTGTTGCCGGGCAGGTTGTCAGGATGTAAACAAACGATGACGTAGGCCGGTACAATTTTCGCCCCCGGTACAATTTTAACGTGACAGCGCCCAATCAGCGAACAGAGGGCGTGTCTGAGAACAATGACAATGGCGTGTTGTCAACGATTAGACCCAGCTTCGAAAGTTGACTGCATACATCATCTCTGGCCTTACTATAAAATATTGATTTACAATGTGCAATTTTTCCCTGATAAATTAAATTAGACGAACAAAACCTGCAGCTCTTTTTCTTTCAGTTCACGCTATTCCTGTAAAGCTTGCCCAACGTTTACTCGTGACTGGCCTCTCTGTCGGTCAGTCTCCCTTTTCTCTTCTTCTGTTCCTCCGACATTGGGTTTCTCTGTCTCTTTTTAGTCGGCTGATCTATGAGGAATGTAACAATCCCTTAGTTACTAATCCCTAGTTTATATCGAGCCGGTTCCGTGTTTGGGGGTTTGTGCCGTAAAGCAATTCGTTACTTCGCGAGACCCGAGACTCCCGCGAGAGTGGGCGGCGGGTCGCCGGCAGAAACATATTCCTTTTCTCCGCCAAGATGCGCAAGGGGGAGTCGAAACAACGAACAATCGAACAAAAATGTATAATAGAACCATCGCAATGACTCTTAGCCTGTTATATTAAGGTAAATCAAGCCAAAAAAGTTGCATAGTTCCCCTTTCACTCGTGTCTGATCTCTTTTCTGGTCCATTCTTCTTTTGTTCCACCAATATTCGCCTCTTGGGTCCCTTATCAGTCGATTGATCCATGATTAATGCAACAATTGCCTCGCAACTGGCTGTTTATATCTAGCCGGTGCCATATTTGGGTGTGTGTCTGTGCCGTAAAGCATTTTCAAAACTACAATCTGACTACATTTTCGAGGCGCGATTGGATACTTCCGCTGCTTCACATCCGGATTGTGTCGGTCCGAACAGAGCAAGTTGCATATTCGCTTTTTCCTTGGAGAGGTGACATGGGGCAATGACACACCCACCAAACGACCCAGAAATGGTTGCAGAACCATCAGAATAACTCTCAACCAGCATAATTAATGTAATTTTGGCTAAAAAAGTTGCATAGTGGGCCTTTAAATAGCTACCTCTTTTGAATTGTCAACTGTCTATTGTATTAGAGGTCCTTTTATGATGCATATACTGATATTTATTTGAATATGCACGGCGTAATTATATATATATTTGTCTTGGTAGACGACCGATTGCCTGCTAGTTTGTTAGCTCGACTTCACCATCTGTGAAGGTATCTCCAGGGGTAAATTGATTAAATAGCTACCTCTATTGAATTGTCAACTGTCTATTGTATTAGAGGTCCTTTTATGATGCATATACTGACATTTATTTGTATATGCACAGCGTAATTATATATATTTTTATCTTGGTAGACGACCGATTGCCTGCTGGTTTGTGAGCTCGACTTCGCCGTGTGAAAACCAACAATTACGAAGTTCAGTAGTGAATCAAACTTTTATTTAGTTAGTTATTTATGTTGGATTACTAGGATCATTTAGGTTGATTTAAGGACGGGTTTTATGATGCGATAGCTAGTAGAAAGAACAGTGTGTTTGTTTAATTATATCCTGGAAAGGGTGATGTTCAGCACATGAAGCCCTACAGATGCCGCCGCTTCAACAATGCTGATTATGATGGCCGGTGAATTAACCTGTATGGCTTTTTCGTTTTAACTTCTTTTTGACTGAATTATTTCTCTTTCATGGTGCCAAATTTATTCTTTTTTTGTTTTACAAGAGCCCTCTCTGCTCTCCTTCTCATTAATTTTTCCTTTTCTAGTTGCCTTATTAGGTCCTCCACAGTCGCCCCATCAGACCCTGGCAGTCTGGTCCCTGGAGCAGTCTGGTCCCTGGAGCAGTCTGGTCCCTGGAGCAGTCTGGTCCCTGGAGCAGCTGGCCCTGGATCACCTGCCCCTGAATCACCTGCCCCTGGCAAAGTGGCCTCTTGATTGCTCTCGGTGTCTCCTGTCATGTCCTTTTCATCGCTCTTGAAATCCACCTCAATTTCTCCCTCAATCTCTGTAATAATTACAAGGTAATGTTGCTGTTATATGTATTTTGCCTTTTGCTTTTGCAACTACTGTCATCTCCGATGTAAGCCAATGTAAGAAAATTCATTAAAGCGAATCATTTCTGTAATGTGAATTAAATCATCTGCCACAATCAGAAACCAATAAAATGTATAAATGGATCTACCGGCAATTGTTAATTGGGTAGAAGCGTAGGTATTTTTCATTAAAGTGAAGGGGGTATTTTTCACAGAAGGGGGTTTCCTCCTCTTCGGCTTAGGGCGATGAATGAAAACTGTTGGGACTGCATCGGGCCTCAGCTTCAACATCCCTTCTCTTTTTGTGGCAGTGAATTGGTCATCTTCAAAGTGTACCTTATAGGTAGGCTTGTAAGATCCGTTTCCATTGCACTTCAAATAACATTGAAAAGTCATAATTCTCAACACTTAGAATTATTATGCCCTTTGAAATGCTATCAAGTGATGTGAACATTACTTACATTACATCGTTTTTGACGGTTGCTGACCCCTGTCACTTATACGTTTTGACGGCTGACCATTGCCATCAATTTCTTCCTGCGCTCTTGGTCCTTAGGGAAGCCATACATGTGGTAACCCTTCTCGGACCGATTGGAGCATCCAAACGCTGCACAGCCAACCATGGTATGACCATTGATCTAAACCAATTTTGAATTTGCTCAGGACTATTATAAGTATTGTAATGGCATAAAGTATAGTATATTTGCAACGTTATATGTTAATGGTTTGCCCTAAGTATATTATATAGTGTTCCCTGCTGTGTCCATTGTTGAATCTGTTCACACAATCACACTCACTTGTTCTTTTCACACTAATTGTTTAATAAAAAAAATAACTATTTCATTCATCCAAGCGTAATGAGTTATTCTTTAATATATTTGATACTTTGTGTGGCGCATATCTTAAAATGATCATGGTAAAACATCTTGATTACTTTGATTTCAATACAGATGTAGGGTAAAAGTTAAGGTTAAGCCAGTATGCTAACACGAACGTGAAGCTTTCCCTCAAACTTAAAAACGTATCTAAGTAATACTTAGAGATAGCTTTCAGTTGTCCCCCAACCACTCTGAATGTAAAACTGACATTTACAAATATGCGATAATGCCATAACAGACAAATACTTGTATGTGTTTTTTTCATTCATATTTACCATTCAATATTGAAATCTCTGCTGTCGTCCCATAGAATAACATTGACTGCGCGGCGTGTTTGGAACAATTGAGGCTTACATGAACCACGTGACAACCACGTAACCACCCTGTCGGCGAGATCATATCGTGTCGCAACTCTCTCTCTATAGCTCTGGGGTGGACCAACGCACTTGTGGTTCACACCGCCGACGACTTTTGGACAATATCATTCAGAGAACCCACACCAAATATCCGCTGGAATCCCGTAAGTCTTTAATGCACTCTTCACTTTTCAATTCAGCTAATTTAAACGTTCACACGTATCCAGTAGGTGATTAATAAATACAGAATGGTAAAGAATTGGATTTCTTCACATCTGATACATAAATGGTCAATTGTGTGTCTGCATCAGAATCATATTTGTAAATAAACGATTGGTTAATTTCTAGAAAACATGTTTGAATCTTGATCTGTGCATTTGTAATTGATATTATTCTGATTCAAATAATTGCTTGATGTTAGTTGGACATCCACTCATCAGGTTCACTGTTTTCCTGCTCTGCAGATCTGCAGCTTGTGATGATGTCATCACATCACCCACACGGTGGCTGTCCATTGGCTCTTGTCATTCTGCTTCTCGTGTCCATGGATCCTACAGCCACTGAGGTGGTGAGATCAGTCAGCGACTGTGCTAAATTCTTCCTGGAAGGAACCCCACCAGAAATACCAGGAGTCCTGCAGCACGGAACCATTCAGGACCAGAATCGTTACAAGCCCATTTGCCAAACATTCTATAATACCAGGAGGTTCATGACGCTCTATGACACAGATAAGAAGATCCCAGTGTTTTCTGCATATAGATACACAGGGCACACAGTGGACAGACCCAGTGCCACATGGAAGGGGGAGCCACAGGTAATTTAATATGCAATTTGTAACTAAGATAATGACCTTAGTTAACTGATAATAAAGTATTGAACTAAAATAGTAGCTGTTGTTGTTAATGACGGGATGTTACGTTGGGTATTGAACTATAACAAATTTAGAGGGGGCAACTTAAATTAACCTTGATTTCTCTCTTCTTTGCAGCTTGAAAATGCAACGAGTACAGAAGTGAACATGAGAAAAATGAAGAAACCAACACACCAGGCTTCCCTAATAGACTACAGGAGTGAAACTTATAATAAAGGGCATTTGTTTCCAAGTTCTCATGCAAGCGACAAAGTTGTTCAGAAATCCACGTTCACCATGACCAATGCAGTGCCACAAGATAAAGCATTCAATGTCGGGAGCTGGGGCAGAATGGAGGAAAACGTAAAAGATCGGATGGATGAATTATGCTACAACCAAAACAACCAAAGTGAAGCATTTGTTGTGACAGGAGCGATTCCCAGTGCTAACACACCACCACTCAACAACAAAGTCAATACACCAACAACTCTCTGGACAGCATTTTGTTGCTATAACAAAGTTAGTGGAAAATGGTTAGCATATGCACACTGGGGTGACAACAATGCAAATACTCCTAGGCTGGAGACCAAAACCTTAGCAGAACTGAATACTGCTCATAGAGTTGAGCCGTTTCCAAATGACAATTGCCGTGGAGCTAGTCAGTCTTAAACACAACCTTACAATGGAAATTGCGCTCTCCATGTTAATGATTAAGCCTTTACTTTTCATTTGTTTTTTCAATATTTCTTCTAATATCAGTCAATCCGTATAACTTGATCACAGAATAAAGATAGTACCTAATAGTCCCAGATGAGAACTTTGAAAATCTACTATGTGCTAGCAAAGTCTTTCCTGCTACCTGAACCTCAACATGCTAACTCTGGTGCCAAAGTAATCTGTGTAAACACCCTATATGGGCTTTTCTTTAAAGATATATTTCCTGGTTGTTATACTGGATAGTATGTCTTGCTATTTGATGGCTCTAACAAGTCATCTTCTTGCTCTCGCTGAATGAATAATCTAATCTGTTCTGCATCTTCTTTATGATATAAATAAAGCAACCGATACTGAGTGTGTTTTAGTGATTTATCTTGGGAAAGTACTGTGGTCCTCTTAGTTACCAGGTGAGGTTAATTATATCATGAATGAAAGGCACAGTCACACAGATGTTAGGAGATAACCTCTCCCTAACTAGTCCTGCTGCAGGGTCAGGGGTTCTATTCCCTGTGTAACTCAGTAGGTAGAGTAACCTCCCACCTCTGCAAAACAGTTTGGATGAATGTTGATACATGTGAGTAAACGGGGGGGTGAGCATCCAGTCATGTGACCACATGAATGGATAATATTAATAATAGTAATATTTTCACCGTGTTGTCCCCGTTTATATAGCCTGCATGAAGCAACACGGTAAGAACACCCCCCCACCACACACTAGTACTACCCCGGAGAAGGACCCTCACACAGGGACTCTCTCTGATGACAGCAGCACCCCCTACCGCCACACACTAGTACTACCACAGCAACACAGCCTCACACAGGGACTCTCTGTTGCAGATTTTGGACTCCATTTTCGGAACATTGTAGTTATGTAGCCTAGTGGGCCATCGGGTTCTTCAAAGCACCACGTTGTCTTTTCCTAAATCCTTGTGAATTCTCCACATCTTTCCTTGATCTCACGTTTGTCGCAGTTTCCATCTCGCAGAACATGGTTCATGCTTGGTATTGCACCGTGCCTACATGATCCACTAAAGGCCAGGGAGACGTGCACAAAGGACACACCGAACGCACGCAGGGTACGGCGTCCATCATGCACATGCGTACATGGATTAGGCGTGAGGTATAATACAGCCTTTACAAGGGCGCAGGCGTAGCTTATCGTCACGGTGGCGTGGCAAACCGTCACGTTGTAGGAGCACCTCAGATCAGCGACTTGTTTGGTTCCCTTGTCACAAATGGGTAATGTTTGCCTTCAGGTATGTTTAACGATCTGGTACATTATATATGGTGTCATTTCTGGAAAAATAATGCAAAAATAAAGTAAACCAAAATAAATTCCTACACCCACACAAAGAAAGGGAAATAATCGTTGACACATTTTATTTCATATTTGACAGTTTGAAGTATTTTTGTTTAAGTTTGTTTAAGTCTCGTTTCTCCACCACTATCTTCTGTCTGAGCCTGAGAAGGAGGAGGAGAAGAGGCGGGGTACTGGAGGAGAGGAGAGAAGGAGGAGAAAGGAGTCCTGGAGAAGAGGAGGGGAGAGAAGGAGGAGAAAGGAGTCCTGGAGAAGAGGAGACGGGTTACTGGAGGAGAGGAGAGAAGGAGGAGAAAGGAGTCCTGGAGAAGAGGAGGGGAGGAGACGGGGTACTGGATGAGGAGGAGGAGGAGGAGGAGTGGAGGAGACAGGGTATAGGAGGAGGAGGAAAGGAGAGAGGAGGAGGGGAGGAGACAGGGTATAGGAGGAGAGGAGAGAGGAGGAGGGGAGGAGTGGAGGAGACAGGGTATAGGAGGAGAGGAGGAGACAGGGTATAGGAGGAGGAGAGGAGGAGGGGAGGAGACAGGGTATAGGAGGAGGAGAGGAGGAGACAGGGTATAGGAGGAGGAGAGGAGACAGGGTATAGGAGGAGGAGGAGAGGAGAGAGGAGGAGGGGAGGAGAAGAGATAATGTTAATAAGAACCAAAAAATATGCTACAAATAAAAAGACAGAATAGGGTAAATACAGTTTTCATACAGGGTACATATACAGTTTTCATACAGGGTACATACACAGTATTTATACAGGGTATACAGTTCAATACTAGGATACACAGTAATAGGGTACATACAATGTACCGTACTAGGGTACATATACAGCATGCATACAGGGTAGATACACAGTGCATTATTAGGATGCATACACAGTATTCATACAGGGTACAGGTACAGTATAATACTAGGGTACATACACAGTACTAGGGTGCAGTAGAACCACAGGACAGTGCAGTGCTGTTCTCCGGCTCTTCCTCTGTTATATGAAGTGACACTCCGTCTGATTGGTCCCACTTCCTGTCAGTCTGCTCAGTGTCAAATGGGAGGAAGCCGCTAGAGGGCAGGAGCACCTCCTGGTCCAGGAGACGCTCCCCATTGGATGCTGGCAAAGGTGAAAGGTCAACAGTATCTGCAGGAGATAGAGACACACACACACACACACACACACACACACACACACACACCTTGGCGTACACACAATCTGTGACTACAGGAACACACACTCACTCAGTCCGTCCATGTTGACGGTCTCAAAGGTCCCAGGAGGGTCCGTCAGGAGTACAGGGTACTTGAAGTCAAAGGAATACCACTGACACACACACACACACAATTTTCATTAGTCTTTCTCCAATCTTGAAGAGTTTTTTCAATATATTTTTTATGTTGGCTTTAGTTAAGCTGACTCACCCTGGATTTTCTTCTGAGAGAAATGAGGATCCAGCAAAGCACAGCAAGGGCTATCACTATTATCACTAAGAAAATATAACCTGTAGAGAGGGAGGGAGAGAGAGAGAGACTATTATCACCAATAACAAGTAACCTGTAGAGAGAGAGACTATTATCACCAACAGACAATATGTAGAGCGAGAGACTATTATCACCAACACATAACCTGCAGAGAGAGACTATTATCATCAACAACGCATAACCTGTAGAGAGAGAGACTATTATCACCAACAACATATAACCTGTACAGAAACGTTTGTCACCAATAACGCATAACCTGTAGAGAGAGAGAGAGAGAAACTATCACCAACAACGCATAACCTGTAGAGAGAGAGAGAGACTTATCACCAACAACACATAACCTGTTGAGAGAGAGACTTATCACCAACAACAGACAATATGTAGAGAGAGAATATTATCACCAACAACACATAACGTTTAGAGAGAGACCATTATCACCCATAACAGATAACGCAGAGTTACGTATGTAACTCCGGTTCTATGAATCCTGGATGACCGCCAGAGGCGGTGCATTAAGCACTGGATTTATCTGTCTCGCGCATGCGCAGTTCGAGTACCTATACGAACAAGGTCACATGTGACCCTCGTGACACCGGATGGGCTATATAGCCCGGTGTCGACAGAGGATCTGTTCCCAGAATCTTCTCGCGAACCACGAGACTTCTGAGTGACCTGTAACTCTGGCGGTCATCCAGGATTCATAGAACCGGAGTTACATACGTAACTCTGCGTTCTATTTCATCCTTACTGACCGCCAGAGGCGGTGTATTAAGCACTGGATGGCCAATACCAACAACGTCACGAAGAATCAAAGCGCTCACCCTACTGACCAGAGACAGCAGAGCTTGGCCTCAGGACCACGCCCATTGGATGGGGAGTGGCAACGTTGACCCGGTAGAACCTGGAGAATGTGCTAGGAGACGCCCATGACGCCGCGGCACAGATGGTCCCCAGGGGCGCCCCTTTCAGGGTTGTAACTGAGGGTCCACTGGCTCGATCGCACCCTTGGCCAGAAGGGCGGATAGCTCCTGGGCCAGAGCTGCGGCCTTCATCGGGTCGCAGACGACTGTCATCTTGACCCGGCCGAAGGCCTGGGGCCGGCGTCGGAACTGTAATACGTACCCCCGGGTTAGGGTGGAAACCACCCAGGGGTCTATAGTACAGGCAGCCCAGTAACTAATCTGCTGCTGGGAAAAACGGCAGACGACCGGCCCTGTGGTCCTAGCGCCTGGCCCCCCGGCCACTGTCGGCTCTGGAGGGGTACCGGTGAGGCTCCGGGGCCCGAGGCTGCCCGGGCGATGGGCGGGCGGGGGCGCGAAAGTCATCAGCGGGCTGCTGGGCGGGCCGCCGAGATCTACGTAGGCCCTCATCTCTCGCTGGGTAAGAGCGTGGCTGGGAGCGGCCCCGGGGGGCAGCCGGGGGGGCTCTAGGCCTGCCAGGAGCGGACACACTCCTGTGAAGACCCGACAGCTGCAGGTTGGTTTGCCTAGCTTGGGCAGCTCGCTCCAGTGTCTCCAGGGCAGCTGACCCAAACAGCTCCCCCGGTATCACTGGAACGGCTCTGAGGGCCTTCCTGCATGCCTCCGTCAGGGGCGACTGAGCCAACCAAACCTGGAGGCGAGTCTGGACCAGGGTGGACATAACACGCCCCAATTCCCTGGACATGAGGGCAAAGGCCTGTAGGGACGCATCGCTCAGGTCCTGCGTAGATGCCTCAACTGCAGCTTGTTGCAGCGAAGTCGAGAGCGCCAGCATTAGGTGAGAGAGGGAGTTGCCAATCCGCCCCATACGCGCTGCTGCGTCGTAGGCCTTCGAGAGCAGGTCGTCTGTGACCCTGCACTGGGGCCGAGGACACCTGGCATCCGGCCGCAAAGCCTGATCGGGGGTTAAAATGAGGGAGGCAATGGCGGGCTCAACAAGTGGCATGCGACCCAGCCCATACTGCGCTGGATCCCGCATGGCAGCCAAGGCCCGAGCACTGGAAGAAGGACGGGGGAGAGCCTTGGCATCCTTCCAGCAGACGTGTAGCTCCTTTAAGTACTCCTCCGAAGGATGGACAGAGAAAGGGGCTGTGGCAGGGCTGCGCCTGAAAAAGGCACTAGGCTGAGCCACGTCTTCCTGAGGAGCATCGAGCCCCAGGCGAGCCAGGGCCGTACGGATGACGGTCCCCATGGGGTTACCCTCTGTGCTGTGCCCAGAGCTCTGAGCAGAGGAGAGGGAGGCCTCCCCAAAATGTTCGAGGCTTCCTCCCCCGTGACACCCTCACTGAAGAGGTTAGCTGATGCCGCCAGCGACAGGACATCGTCCGTGCTCGGCACATCCCCAGGGCTGTACAGTGCGACAGTTTTGATCGCATTTGCTATTGAAATATTTAGCGTGCGAAGATAAATACAAGTCCACACACACCGGTGCGAAAGGGGGAGAAGGACCCGTGCCGAAAAAAACAACGTCTTTCTGTACGGCTTTCAATGGCACCACTGCGCGAGTGTGTGGGAGCATGATGGGAGCGTTGAATGTTGGGAAATGTATTTTGAGTTATAGGCTCGCCAGTTCTGCTCGACTACCAAAAAACTACATTTCCCGAACATTCACACGTTGAGGTAACGCACGGTCGCGGGAAATTCACTTTTTAAGCAAAACAGAAAAATGAAAAGGTATTTCCCTGTATTCGGAAGTTCTTCTTCATCAAATAAAGATGGAAACTTGTAAAAATAATCCACGTATGGAAGAGATTGACTCGGCGACCACAAGCACGGAACTGGCACCTTCGGACGAAGCCGACTCCACCCATGACTCCGACTCGGCCAACGGGAAAACGTACAGGTTTAACCCCCAGTGGTTAAAAACGTTCAATTGGCTGGTCTACGACCAATCCAAGAAGTCTATATTTTGTAAATATTGCCTCGAGGTAGGGGAAAGGACATCAGAGGTTAATAAATAAGTGTTTGTTAAATTTGTAATAATTACTTAATTTTGTTGAATGTGTTCACCACTTCTGGCTGCTGATGTTTTAAAAGAGGCTCTCATAGTCACTTTACTATTTAATATGTTCATCGTCACTTTACTGTTGTAAAATGTGTTCATATAGTGTTAATTTTGTATATACGTCCTATTCTGTTCATATAGTATTTTTATTATTTTGTAGTATACTACTGTATACGTGCTACCAAAATTATTTTTGTGCTACTGAATTTTTTCGCTTGCTAGCACCAGTGCTACCATTTTAAAAAGTAAGCGTACAGCCCTGATCCCCCAAGGAAGGTTCAGGCTGGATGCCAGACACCGCGCCACCCGCCCCAGGTTGCAGGGTCAGGAGGAGTTCCTGTATCCTCACCATGTCGGACGACAAGCGATCCACCTTGGATGCTTGCTCGTCCCTAGCCCTTTTCCTGGGGGGGGGCACTGCTCTACCCCAACGCCAGGAACGGCCGGGCTGAGCTGGAGGAAGTGGCGCCATTGATGGAAGGTCGACGGCTGCCGGATGTTCCACCGCTGCGAGCCTAGCCAGCCTGAGTGCCGAGGGCATGGAGCCGCAGTTCATACAGGCCCTCTCGGTAAGGCCCTCCCTCAAATGCTCGAAGCCGAGGCAAGAGGGGCAGCGATCATGGCCATCGTCAGGCTCAAGGAGGGCCACACAGGCGCCACACATATGAGCCATCAGCAGAACACTGGGAGAGGGAGCACTGCCTTCACCAGTAAGCTACTAACTTGAGAAAACACAAGACAGTGTTACCGGGAGAGGACGCGAGAGCGCAGTCTTCACCAGCAAGTGACTGAAAATAATTACACACTCAAATATACAGCAGTGTTACCGGGAGAGGACGCGAGAGCGCTGCCTTCACCGGTAAGTGACTGAAAAGAAATACACAAGTGTTACAGGGAGAGGGCGCGAGAGCGCTGCCTTCACCGGTAAGTGACTGAAAAGAAATACACAAGTGTTACAGGGAGAGGACGCGAGAACGCTGCCTTCACCGGTAAGTGACTGACCGAAAAAACTTTTTTTTTTTTCTTTTTTTTTAAAACAAGTGTCACCAAACAAATGTGGTAACCCAGAACACAGCCGAGCTGTTTCTTACAGGGAAGCTATCAAGTAGCAGCTACAAGCGCTGGAAGGGAGCGGACACGCTGCCTCACCAACAAAGGTATAGCGCTGTACAGTGTCGCGAGTAGTGAAAATAATCACGGCAGTGTTGCCGGGAGAGGACGCGAGAGCGCTGCCTTCACCGGCGGTAAGTGACTGAACAAAATATATATATTCTTTTTTTTTAACAAAAGTGTTATTAAACAAAACTTGGAAGCTTCTAATCAAGGAAGCCTTTCCGCGCTGACCGCTGTACAGACAAACAGCCCCTGGAGGACGAGTTCACCCGTTGCTCCGACCCTTGGCCGCGAGGCTGCACACAGTCTGGAGCGCGATCCTTTCCAAAGAGCGAATACGCTATCCGCAAGTGGTACTACTACGTGCGTCCTTTGCGAGAAGATTAAAGGAAACAGATCCTCTGTCGACACCGGTCTATATAGCCCATCCGGTGTCACGAGGGTCACATGTGACCTTGTTGGTATAGGTACTCGAACTGCGCATGCGCGAGACGGATAAATCCAGGGCTGTGTTCCAATACCCGTACTTCCATGAGTACACTTAAAGGCAGTACACTATCGGCACTATCCGTACTCACTTGAGTAAGCTAATTTTTCAGATGTGAGTGCTGTTCCAAATCGAGTACTCTGTGGTGCACTTACCGGAAATGACGATCACGACTGTCGCCGCGGCTCCTCCCCCGCAATAAACATCCCGCTTTGAACGGTGAACTCTACGCCTAGCAGCTATAAAAAGCGATAAAAACTACAAAATGACTCCATTAATTCAAGTTCAAGTTCAAGTGTTTTTATTTGTCACATACAATAAATTGAAGTGAAATGTTAAAGGGTCAATGCTCCACACTGTGCAAAAATAAATAAATAAAAATATAAAATAAAATAAATTAGTTAATTTATTTAGATAAAATAAAAAATGTAAATAAAATCAAATTTAAAAATAAGGTGTTGAATTAAAAAATTGAATTCAAGTGTCTCACTGCCTGTGGATAAAAACTTCTCTTAAGTCTCTCAGTCCTTGAGTTAAGGCTTCGTAGGCGTCTACCCGACGGCAGCAGGGTGAAGAGGCTGGCATTGGGGTGTGTGTCATCCCTCCTGATGTTTTTTGCCCTCGACTCCACCCTCTTGTGGTAGATGTCCTTCACGTTGGGTAGGGACGCTCTGATATGCCGCGTTTCCACTGCAGGGTGCGGAGCGGATCTTAGTTAGATCTTCCTTAGCCTCCAATTTCGACAGCTAATTACTACCATTAAACATGTTCGAATATTCTTTTGTGCGGCACCGTTGCAATCGCCTGGAAGATGTAGATGTTGAAGGACACCTTGTTCGCCCTCTTACGCTACCGGGAAGATATTTACATACTTCTGATTGACTAATGAATTGATTCAGCTATTCCCTCAGAAGTCTGGGGTCAAAAGGAGCCGGCACCACGCCACTTATGAGACAACAAAAGTTTACCTGTATTTCTCTCATAACTTTTTGTCATTATTAAAGAGAGGCCTGATTCTCAGATATGCAGGTTGGATGGCTACGGTGTAGGTCTGGGAAGAACTTCAGGCCAAAATCTTGCAAGCGAGCCGCTGGGTGAGGTGCAACGAGATGGAGCACTTGCTGAGTCATTTCCTGTATGGCTGGAGCCACAGTTTGAAGCGTATATGCGTCCTTTGAGACCCCCTTTGATATATAAGAGACCCCAAGGCTTACTTAAATGTTGTCGACTCAGTCACCTATTGCATCACTTCCTTTAGGGCTTCGGCCTCCTAATTGATCATTGTAGTTTAATTGAATGCCCTCTTTCATATATATGATACTTCCACCACTGGGACGTGGCAGCAATTCTCCAAATCCATATGGGGAGGGGGGGGGTGATGCTTGTGGACAGTAGGGTTGTACACTAGACATACATAGGAAGCAAACTCAGGAGAAGGAATGACCTCTCATAAATATTTATTCAATAAATTGTTTCAAATAACCCTGCCTTGTTAAATCAATGAGCTTGGTGTTTTGCTTTCAAAAATAGGTTATAGAAAAAGTCTAAACTGTAGAAATTAAAAACATCCAAGCTGCCTTTTAAGGATACCTTGGAATATCTGTCTATTTTTTAACCATCGGACCCTAGTTTACGACAAAAACAACACAATTGACGGCAGCTCCTTTGCCGCGTGGTTTTTAGAACCATGTAAGGATTAGAGGGGGCGGTCGATAGCAACCACCATAGCAACCATGACGGTCAAATTATTATGAACATGAAGTCTTTATTTGCATGGGTTTACATTTCGTTCTGTCTACCATGGAAAAATCGGAGAAACACTCCCATGCAGAATCCATTGGTTTACATTTCGTTCTTTGGACCACAGATATTTTTATTTATTTATTTATTTATTTTCAGTTTTTGAGGAGGTGCTTCAAAGATGCTAATTTTTCTGCAATAATCCAAAATCCAATGGAAAAACCCGTTGGCTTTTTGTCAAGGGAAACCAGGGCGACGCTCACTTCCGGGTTGGCCAACATACGCCACCCCTCCACCATGCTATACTGTAAAAACACATGTTCAAGTTGAATGATAATGCATGAATTTATTCCTTATTCTGCCATATTATTTATTTAAGGGGGGGGGGGGGGCATACAAGTCTTTTGGCCATAGTGGATCCAGATCTGTTCCGGAGCATTTCAGCACCTCGGGCAACAGCGCAGGGTTGCCAGGTCCTGCAAAAAACGTCCTGCCCACATACCGTTCAAAATCCACCCAAAATGTCCTAGAAGCAGCCCAAATAAAAAAGATATTCCACTTTGGGCAACGTTTTGAAAGTAATAATAATTGAGGGAATATCTGTTGTTGTTGTTTTAGCAGCGAAATGCATTGTGTGTGTGTGTGTGTGTGTGTGTGTGTGTGTGTGTGTGTGTGTGTGTGTGTGTGTGTGTGTGTGTGTGTGTGTGTGTGTGTATAACATGCTATTTTATGTTGAAATGCGACGTAATCCAGTGTTCACGAAAACGTACACCGTCAACGTATGCTTTTGGCGACTGGGTTGGCTCTCAGATATACGTGTTTCTAACAAGATGATATCATTAAAAGTTAGGCTACATAAAGTAACGGTTTAATAACACAAACGCAGGAAACACGTGAGCTGCTAGTTTAGCGAAAGCAGCGTCCCTAGCAACCTGACGTCGTTGAAACATGCGAGCCGATAAAATCTTCCTAATAACTATAAAACTAAAGATCAGACGTATTACACGGCTACTGCCAAAACGAAAAAATAACTTCACATGCTGTGTCTTTTTTACAATTTATTCGTTACCAGCATTCGTAGTGTTGATCAGCAGAGGGGTTGACAAGTCACCGGACCCATGCAAGTGAACGGAGCGTTCCACGGCATTGAGAGGACCCGTGTAATAAAGACCTATAATATTTCTGTTTATGGCATAGATTTCTCCTCAGATTAGGCCAATAAACCAATGATAAAATAAAAATAAAAACGCTCGATCAAAGGCCCGGCCCGAGGATAGTGGAGGGAAATATCGGCCCGACCCGGCCCGCGGGTCGGGTCGGGTCGGGCTCGGGCTCGGGCAGAGAATCTAAACACTGACTGGAACTACTTAGCAGGTGTCTGTAGGCCTATATCAGGAGATAATACACACCCTGCAGCCAATCAGAATACGAGTATTCCCCCAGACTGTGGTATAAACAATATTATTCACGAGTTATAATCAACCCCTACACATCAATATTAATGATAACCCATTAAATACGGTATGATTTCTAGATGTCACGTCCGCTCGCGACACTGGACTTGCGAGGCATCGACGCGGACTTCCATTCACATAGCCAAAAACAAGACAATAGATCTATGGCTAGATCAAAACATAAAGACATCCAATTCTAAAAAGAACAGATGAAGCAGCTACCCTTTTTTCCTTTGCGGTTTGCCTACCGAGCAGCGCACCTGCATTTAATATATCCGTGAATTGTCACAATTTCTCAGAATCAAAGGTGAAAGTAGAAAACGGGAGGCCTAAAGCTGTCATATTGCTCACAGACAAGTTTAAGTAGAAACAGGTGGCCAAAAGCTGTCATATTGTTAGTTATCACAGACAATTTTTAACAATAAATGTTCTGTACGGAGCTCCTTAAGGGACATTAGGGAGAACGCTCCCGGACAGAACCTTAGTTTGGAAGTCGTGCTTAGTGACACGACAAATACTTCCAATTGAAATACATGGGTTTGAAATTTGTGCTTTTTGACACAAATTTTTTGAAAATACGTGTCCCTGATCACGTTTCAATAGATTAAATAACGTGACAGTGTCACGTATTTTCGTGAGACCGGGTTGATATATTGAGAGACGTGTGTGTGTGCGTCGCCCTACCTGCAATTGTTGAATTCGTAACTATGGAAACTGTTCCGGCAGGGCTGCTGGTTGATTGGACGAGGATTGTTGAGTTGTTTGGCTGCTGTGCTGGAAGTGGTTGCGGGGTGCATTGCTTCCTGTTTAGTTGCATTTCCTCTGGCTGAGGGTGACGGAGTCTTTATGAAGAGAGGAGATGGACTGATGTTTTTGTGTTGATATCTTCATTTATGCAGATATGTGGACACTGATGTACTACATGTAGCTCCGCGTTAGGCTTTTCTACAATTGGATTGTTTACACAGACCAAATGGCAGGTTTGCAACAAAGTCAGTGCTACACTGGGCTTCCATCGCCTCAGTTTGAGCACGGCTACTCAGCCCAACAAATACCACTTTTCCCTGATGCCCCCAATACAGCGAGCGCCACCTGCATGGATTGATCCACAATACCAGGTGAAAGATTGGGTCTCTACTCACTGAAACTTGCGTCATTAAGAACAGCCCACACATCACAGTAACTAATAATAAGTGATCCCCAGTGTTGACTGAAGCCAATAACATAAGAAACTATAAAATAACTGTAACTCCATGCTTAAAGGCCCACTATGCAACTTTTTTAGGCAAAATTACATTAAGTATGCAGGTTGAGAGTTATGCTGATGGTTCTGCATCCATTTCTGGGTCGATTGGTGGGTGTGTCATTTACCCATGTCGCCTCTCCAGTGAAAAAGCGCATATGCAACTATGTGATGTTCACATAACAATGAGTGTCTGTTTATCAAACATAGATGCTGGAAAAGAGCCATATAGGCTCATAGGCAGTTGACATATGAGAGCTGGAAATAATACATTGTCTGGCCATATGCTATGTTTACTGTATATTATCCCACTGACTAAAATATGTATGGGACAGTATTTTTAGCGATCACTTAGCCTCCTTATGTGTAGGCCTATCCCTTTAAATAGGTACGCACCTGGGTGAAAGAGGGGGGTGAACGCACAAAGCGGGGAGGTTTTTGTTTTTTCTGACGGGGGAGTTTGAATGAGGAAGTGGCGGCAAGCTAAGTTAGAATATCAATACGACAGCAAATGCCAGTTGTTAGAGCGATCTTTTGTTTATATGTATGTTTATTTAATACATTCCATCAACTGCTTTCTCTGGACCGATCCACAAAGTGAGACATATATAGGAGTACCAGAATTCGGAAGGATTTACTCAGCTCGGGATCTGGTGAGCGAAGCGGTAATTTTGTTCCTGTTTTTTTCTGCGCAATGGATTGCTGTTTTTGATTTGGAGACGGACTGTTTACTTCGTTGGATTGCGATCAGAGACTGTTTTGCTGAATACATGGTAAAGACAATCACGGAAACAGGCCGACACTGCGGCCGTGCGAGACTCTGGTTCACTTTGGACTTGATCACAGATCATTATTGTTTTGTTCATTTGTTGTATAAATAACCACACACGCATGACATCGAACACAGACAATATATGTATTATATGATTGCGGTGTATGTGTTTCTGTTGTGTCTCTTTAGCCTATTGGCGTTTAACATTGATTCCCCGATAAAAAGAATAACAACAGAATGTGTTTTAATTAACGGAATTTGTTATATATGGTGGCCAGAACGGGGGTATCGGGTGTTAACAACGCAAAATATTTAGGCTAAGAAACTGCAGTAATTGTGGTTATTTATCTGTTTTCTAAATCCAGGCTGCTGGTGTTTTTTTTGTTAGTTTGAAGCGATCGTTGTTTCCTGTGTTATGCCAGGTGAGTGCGTGTCTAAACCCAGAGTGAGATAATGGAGAGTTAGACTCTCGAAGTTTTGTTATTTGTTTAATCTTGTATATTGATGAAATGCCATGTTGGGAACAAGCACGCTGTATATTTGTTTGGTGAAATCTTTTTCATTTGAGTTTTTTGTATTGGGGAAATTATTGAAAACATAGCTAACATTTATTTACCATATTTAGGTTGGTGTGTAGGCTATAGTAAATTACTTTAGTAAACATGAGTCAGGAGGAAGCAGAGATACTTGACGGGTATAACCCTCCTACCCCTGCCCCAGGAGATTTTATTACATTTAGAGATCATATAGCGGAGGTGGCCTCTTTGATAAGTGAACTCTATGTGGATGATGACGAAGAGGAAATTGATGATGAGGAAGAAATGGTTGCAGAGAAGATGCATGATACACTGCTGGAAGGATTGCAAGCGAACTTTACTGAAACTGGGGAAAAGATTATATCCTTGGAGGCAGAGTTTAGAGGATCAGTAGAGGGCGCTCTAACAAGAGAAGAAGGTTTCAGGCACTATGTAGACACCAGGTTTCTTGAGATGGAAAGCAATGGACAAAAGTCAATGGTTGCACTTGAGAAAGCAATTGTGAATTGTTTCCGACGACGAGATGTGCACTGGGAAGCACAACTCAGCAAGATGAAAACCTGCTCCATTCGGCATAGCTCTCCGCTAACTCGTTCCGCTTTTGATCGATCATCGGTCTCCAGTGTAGCACAAAGACTTCCTGTTAAAATTGATTTCCCCAGATTTAAAGATTCAAGGGACACAGGTGATGTGTTAAACTTTATTGAGAAGTGCGAGAACTTTTTGACCTTAAGACCTAGGGGTGCAACGGATCAAAAAACTCACGGTTCGGATCGTTCCTCGGATCAGAGTCACGGATCGGATCATTTTACGGATCAGCTAAAAAAATAGCGTTTGTGATTGCTTTAGCCCGGTCTGATTGTGGAAGAAGGGGCTGCTTAAATGCTGCGGTGATGAGCGGTTGTTGAGCCGCTTTCGGTTTCACTCCTGTCAGTGAAACACCGGGGTGATGTCGCTGTAAATGCGTGGCCATGCTCGATGTGTTTTTCTTTATGTTAGCAATCGCTATGTCAGCTACGTGTTACGTCTGTGTGGTAACCTAGGCGACCGGTTTGTGTGGCAGCGCGAGTATATGGAAACAGACGTAGCACTGGAGGCAGCAGTTATCGTTACAGTAGTCACCGAAGTCTAGCCTACTTTTATTTTCCATGCCCACTGTTCTTCATGTTGTACGCTGAGGACAATAAATCACAACGAGCCATAGGACTGTTTGCTTATTGAAAAGGGAACTGTTGCAGACTTTTACCCAGAGCGTGTTAAGTAGCTCTGTCCCTGGAACTAGCAGGAATGGTTACGGCTGTGTGTGGACTGAACATGCGCAATTTTTTTTTTTTTCATAAATCAATCCGCGGATCATGCGTGTGCCGAACCGAAATAGATGATCCGAACGGATCACGGATCAATGATGATCCGTTGCACCCCTATTAAGACCCATGACCGATGCTGAACTGACAGGCACACTAGGCACTATCTTTGAAGGGCCTGCACATAGTTGGTGGTGTCCAACTGTGTCCAAGTGTCCAACTGTGTCCAAGTGTCCAACTGGGCTGAATTCAGGGAAGCCTTTCTTGGTGCATTTCTCTCTGGGGATTACCAAACGGAAATAGAAGAGAAACTCAGAACCATGGTCCAAGACCCAGAACAATGTTTGAGAGATTTTGCCTATGACTATCGAGCATTATGTCTAAAGTGGAAGCCAAACATTGATGAGAGTGATGTGGTCAGAAGAATACTTAACAACTGCAATCCCAAGCTAGCCACTAGTCTGAGAGGTACAGTCTCCACGGTAGAACCATTAGTTAGAGTTGGATCTATGGTGGAAAAAGACTGGGCGTCGACCAAAGGCTACTGGAAAAAGGTGCAGGAGCAGCCATCCTCAGAAAGGACACAGAGAAAAGGTCCTACACCCAAGGTCAGCCTGCAGGTGTCAGCAGTGGACAATAAAGTTAGGCTTAAGATGACTAAAGGGGAGGGTCTTACAATACTGGTAGTTCCCATTGAGGTGCGCGGCTTAAAGGGTGAAGCAATTTTTGACACTGGCTGCACTTACTCTTTAATGACTCAACAGCTCTGGAAACAGATTGTGCGGGAAAGAGAGACGCTTGAACCCTGTTCTAATCAGTCCTTTGTGCTTGCAGATGGAAAGGTGCATGCTCCACTGGGGAAAGCTAAATTAACGTATGTCTGGCATGATACTTGCTGGTCACTGGAGACCCATATCATGGATGACAAAAACCTAGCTTTTGCCTTGATTTTGGGGCTAGACTTCCTTACCAAAACCCACACACACCTTCATCTGGGAGAAAATGAGTACGGAGTGCGGGACGTGGTTCACAACAGGTACCAATACTTTCCCTTCCTACCCCACAATAAAGAAACCCTCACCTGGAAAAAGGCCAACACTGGATTATACATGGCTGTGTCAATCCAAAAGCCTGTAATGCCTGAGTCTCAAGGATCTTCCCATGAGCGGGACGAGAGGAATCTACCAGCTGAGATGCTTCCTCTAGCCAGGAAGTGGGCAACAGTGTGTTCAAGCCAGCTGGGAAGAACTACCCTGGAAGGGCAACGGATTCCAACCACAGACCAAATGCCGGTGCGGAGTCCGGCTTACAGGGTTTCACCTTTTAAGAAGGATATCATTCAAGAGCACATTAAAAAAATGTTAAAAGACCAAATCATTGAACCATCCTCATCAGCTTGGGCATCACCAGTAGTTCTAGTGGCTAAACCAACAGGAGAATATAGGTTCTGTGTTGACTATCGGCGTCTGAATGCCAAGACTCTGCAAGATGCCTACCCAATGCCTCTGATTCACGAGATCATTGAATCCTTGCATGGCGCCACCTGCTTTAGCTCACTTGATCTTCAATCAGGATACTGGCAAGTGGCAATGGCGAAAGGCGAAAACTGCTGTCGTCACCGATTGGGGCTATTCCAGTTTCGCTCCATGCCTTTCGGTTTGCGGAATGCTGGTGCCACTTTCCAGCGTCTGATGGAGCGTGTGTTAGGCAACTTAAGAGGTTCTAATTGTTTTGTCTACATTGATGACATAATTATACTCTCTCCAAGCCGTGAACAGCACCTGAGGGACCTTGAGGCCGTCTTTTCAAGGCTCCATGCTGCCAACCTTTCCTTGAACATGGCCAAGTGTCATTTCTTTCAAGACCAGATTACCTTCTTGGGCCATGTGATCTCTTCAAAAGTAGTGGAGATTGATCCAGCAAAGACATCGGCTGTGACGGATTACCCCACACCAACTAATCTTAAATCTTTGCAGAGATTCCTTGGTCTTGCAGGATGGTACCATAAGTTCATTCCAAACTTTGCAAACCTTGCAGCACCATTAAATAAGTTGAAACGGAAAGGGGTGGAATGGAAATGGACACCTGAATGCGAAACAGCCGTGGAGCAACTGAAGAATGCTTTGAGAATGCCTCCTGTACTTGCTCAGCCAGACCACCGTATAACCTTCCAGGTGCATACAGATGCCAGTGACCTAGGATTTGGAGCTGTCCTGACACAGAGAAGACCAGAGGGAGAAAAAGTGATTGCATACGCCTCTAGAGGTATCAGAGGGGCAGAATGCAACTACTCCACCTCTGAGAAGGAATGTCTCGCTGTTGTCTGGGCTGTGGAGAAGTGGAGGCATTACTTGGAGGGAGTAAAGTTTGAGGTCTATACTGACCATGCTGCCCTCTCCTGGGCCTTCAATTGCCCGAAAACAAGTTCTCGGCTCACCAGATGGATCTTGCGGTTACAACAGTTCAATTTCACCGTCTGCTATAGGAAGGGATGTTTGAACATGGTCCCAGATGCCTTATCCCGGGCGATAACCCCTCCACCAGGCTTAATGGCACCATGTGTGTCCGTCACCAAGGCGAAGATCTGGGCTGACATCCCAAGGGGGGAGATTTCCCAAGCCCAAGCCAAGGATGATGACCTCACAAGCCTCAGGCCAGTGACTGACTCCGATGACAGAACTGATCGGATCGGTTTTGAAGAACACCAGGGTGTATTATATCGACGACTTCCCAGTACCGAGGTCGGAGCCAAATACCAATTAGCTGTGCCTAAATCTATGGTGAATGACTTCCTTGGATATTACCATGACAATCCATTAGGAGGGCATTTGGGCCGGATGAAGACATTGCTGAAAATCATGGACGTTGCTTGGTGGCCCTCCATCCGAAAAGATGTGTGGTCCTACATTAAGAATTGCCAAACTTGTCAGCAATATAAACCATCCAACCAGAAGCCAGCAGGACTTCTTCATACCACAGTCGTAGAAGAGCCAAACTACATGCTGGGGATTGATTACATGGGACCCTTGCCGATCACCAAGCAACGGAACACTTTCCTTTTAGTAATAGTGGATTACTATACCAAGTGGGTGGAATTGTTCCCTTTGAGAGACAGTACATCTACCAAGCTGTGCCGGATCATCAAAGATGATGTGTTTCTGCGTTGGGGCGTACCCAAATACTTACTGTCAGACAGAGGACCCCAGTTCACCAGTAATCTGCTGGCAGATCTCTGTAAGAATTGGGGTGTCACTCAGAAATTGACCACCAGCTACCACCCACAGACCAATTTAACAGAGCGGGTCAATAGGACCCTTAAGACAATGATGGCCTCGTATGTTGGCAATAATCACTGAGAGTGGGATCGCTGGTTGCCCGAGTTTAGGTTTGCAATAAACACGGCCGTGCATGACACCACCGGGACAACACCAGCTCAACTGGCGATTGGGAGGAGCCTGAAAGGACCACTGGAAAGGCTCATCACCAAATCCCCGATGCCATCTCCAGAACAGCCAGGCTACTCTGTGATGGAAAGACAGCAGAAGCTAGCAGAATAGGAGAGTGAATGCGGCCAAAGCCAGACAAGCCAGGTATTACAATATCCACAGGAGAAATGCGCAATTCTCCGATGGAGACCTGGTCTGGGTCAAAGCTCATCATCTCTCCAATGCAGCAGCAAAATGTTCATCCAAGCTTGCGCCAAAATGGTCTGGTCCAGCTGTAGTGATGAAAAAGTTAGGGCCCATTAACTACAAAGTCAGATGGGAAGACCAATCTAGGAGGGAAGACACCGTGAATGTTGTGAATCTCAAGCCATATTTCAGCTCCCGCTAGGCATAGACTGGGGGTGGATAATATATGTATTATATGATTGCGGTGTATGTGTTTCTGTTGTGTCTCTTTAGCCTATTGGCGTTTAACATTGATTCCCCGATAAAAAGAATAACAACAGAATGTGACGAGTTTCTGTTTTAATTAACGGAATTTGTTATAACTTGATCTGTTCGGACCGAGCCAATCCGGATGTGACGCAGGGGAAGTATCCTCGAAAATGTAGTCAGATTGTAGTTTCGAAAATGCTTTACGGCACAGACACACACCCAAACATGGCACCGGCTAGATATAAACAGCCAGTTGCGAGGCAATTGTTGCATTCATCATGCAGGGGTTGACACTAAGGTTTCAAAAGCACTTGCCCATCGGGCAAGTACAGGTCAGGTTCAACTTTCCCGAATGTAATGTTCACTTGCCCAAATAATAATCAGAATCGTGAACGGGCCTCATTTTGCCAGGCACCCGGCCTGGTTTTGGGGGGGCTCAGAAAAATCATCCCAGCTCAGACTGAAGCTGAATGTTAGCTTCCACACATGTGTTTAAAAAATAACAAACTTCTCTTCGTTTACTTATTTATCGAGCGGTCACATCGTGCCATGAAGTGATTTCAGTCCACAGTTGCAAGCTATCGCCAAGTTATATGTAGACCTGCATGATTTGATGCAAATGTACATAACTAAATGTCAGAGGTAGTAGCAAAGATATGTCTTTTTTAACTTTCAAGTTTCTTGTAGCTCTAACTGAATAATCACAATCGCGTTTCTAGTAGGTTGTCAGTCACGATACTGGATTTTCTAACTTCAACACTATTCCTGGAAAAAGATCGATATTCTATACCATTTTCGATATCAGGGGAAACGTTTTTTTCAGGAAAGAACATACCCAAAGTAAAGAGATTATATCTCCACAACTGCAAGGGCGATAATGTCATCTTTGGGCCAAAAGAAAGATTGTTGTGCAAGTGAAATATTCAATGGGGATAATACTTGGTTAAAGTGAATAAAGCCATGGAACACAGCATAAGTGGAAGATAACATTTCCACCTGAAATAATTATCAGTATCAGTTGGTCGTTAACAGTTGGGAGCGCTGTCTTACTATGAGACACAAATAAGGTAGATATCTTACAATTTTGACACTTGACACCTCTATTTAAAGTTCAGGGCAATCGAATGCACCAAGCCAAACACTCGCAAATAAATATATGGCCACTAGATTGCGCTGAAGAATATGTTTTCTGATTGAAGGCAATTTACCTATTTCCTAAGAAACCTTCTCTTATTCATTGATTGAAAACACCATGTTAAGTTGCAAAATTTGGCCCAGATACTGGATAATCTGTTTATGGCGGTTTTATTCGATCAGAATCAACTTTGTGGAAAAAAATCACAAAGGTTATACTTCATTTTTGGTTGTTAAAAGAAAAGGGGACGTTTCTTCTTAAGTTGTTATTTGCGAGTTTTAGTCACAGAATGATATGGTTTGGACTGTTGGAATAAGTGGAGGCTCAGCTTTCATGTAATATATACAGTAGTTTGTGAGGGTCCAATTTCGTGAAAAAGATCGCTATTGCTGTGCGCATGTGCACAGTTATGAAACACAAAACCGTGTTCTTGACTTTCCTTGATAATTTGCCTCAATCCAAAGTACTTCCAAACTGCACTCCTCCATCACTACTCCATTTAACTTATACCTAAACCGTTCGCGGAGGTGCTGCACTTGAGATGCTAGCTGTGTTGGCTAACCTTTAGCGAATCACTGCCAGAGACCGCACTGCGAGTGAGTGACAGAAGGCGGGGCTATATTCGCACTGAAGCGATGCGTGTCTGTTAACTCGCTTTCCGAGAGAAGAGAAGACAGCGCGCTGATCAATTGCAAATACTTCTATATTGTGTGGTTTTGCGGAACAATAGGTTGTTCTGCAGTTTCTAAAAACATTTGAATAAATAGCTTTTATATTAACATCCACCCAAAATCCACTTGCCCGTTCGGGCAACCAGAAAAAATCTCAACTTGCCCAAACATTTTTTTTACTTGCCCCGGGCAAGCGGGCAACCGTTAGTGTCAACCCCTGTGGATCATTCGACTGATAAGGGACCCAAGAGGCGACTGTCGGTGGAACAAAAGAAGAATGGACCAGAAAAGAGATCAGACACGAGTGAAAGGGGAACTATGCAACTTTTTTGGCTTGATTTACCTTAATATAACAGGCTAGGAGTCATTGTGATGGTTCCATTATACATTTCTGTTCGATTGTTCGTTGTTTCAACTCCCCCTTGCGCATCTTGGCGGAGAAAATAAATATGTTTCTGCCGGCGACCCGCCGCCCACTCTCGCGGGAGTCTCGGGTCTCGCGAAGTAACGAATTGCTTTGCGGCACAGACCCCCAAACACGGAACCGGCTCGATATAAACACAAGTAACTTAGGGATTGTTAAATTCATCATAGATCAGCCGACTAAAAAGAGACAGAGAAACCCAATGTCGGAGGAACAGAAGAAGAGAAAAGGGAGACTGACCGACAGAGAGGCCAGACACGAGTAAACGTTGGGCAAGCTTTTCAGGAATAGCGTGAACTGAAAGAAAAAGAAGACTTCAAATCAGACTCCGACTTGGCCGTGTTGCTTTTGAAATTGAAAGTACCCTTTGGTGAACTTTGTCTTCGTGGTATTCTTGATGTTGATAGTCTCTGTACAAATGTGTTTGCTCAACCATTTTGTTGTGAGCCCTGTAAAAATTGTTTTCTCGACCGTTTTGTTGTGAGCCCTGTATGTTTCTAGCTTGCTTGGTTGCAACCATATAAACACCTTTGTTTCCATTGGTGTTTTGCTGTTCGTCTGTCTCGTCCCCCAGATACAGACTGAATCCCCGAATCCAGGTTCTTGTTTATTTAGATTATTATGTTGGCCAACACTCTCACACTGATTGTTCTGTTCAACCTAAGATAAAACAATTATAATCTAGGATATAAATTCTCCCCGTCAACTATAAAAAGGATGGCTTTATGTTTATTGCAATACAAATACACCATTTTAAAAATGTATAACCTTGCCTACACTTTATGAACATTTACTTTGGACATGGCTCCACGCATTCGCCGGCATTCTTTGAAAACAAATGCACATGGCTCGCGTAGAAGTGCATGGGGAAGGGTCGTCAACGAGTTGTTACGACAGTGTTGTAAAATATCTACTACGAAGCTGTAGGGGGCGCTGTGTAGAGAAATGTGCGTGCCAAAACCAAGAAAACAGCGAAGAAATTCCCGAAGTTGCATAGTGGGCCTTTAAGTGTTACACGTCTGATTGGTGGAACTCGCTGTTACGATGGAAACGTTTACCCGCACCCGCGAAAGTCAGTGCTGCAGCCTGCCACTGAACTCGATCGCTTACTACAGAAGAACCATGATTTCCTTAGATTAATGGAAATTTAGAGTTGTTAGAGCTGTAGTGGGAATGATCTCTACACGTGGAAAAATACTCATCCCATAAAATGATTTATGAGATAAGTAGTACCTTCACTCGTTCACAATATATATATATTGTACAGTCTTGTACCTTTGCCTTTTTTTTCCGTTTATTTATTTCGGCCCAAATCAAATGTGTTATGTCACGACGAACTTGAGGGATAATTGGCTTGGTTCCAGTCTTAAAACTCTTATGTATAACGATTTTCTGAAAAGTCAATGGAGTAAATGAAAGGCAAATTTACTTCTGGAACCTGAGCCGTTCAAAAAGGGGGCGGTCACTGTTACGCTGTATTGTAAAGAGCTGAAACGCTGCCCCCTGGTGGCTATCCGACCAGAAACAGGGCACAGGTGTCAATGGATGAGTGCAAGTGTTGTATATTGTACTTCCTAAGCAACAAATCTAATCAAGAATAATAACGGAATTAAAAAATAACCAACCCAATAGCATAAATACAGAGCCTGAGCCAGGTGACATGGATGTCATTTATTATAACGCGTGTGTGCTTAAAGTAAATTGCATGTTTATAAATCGTTCATTTGTAGGTTTTTTTTACCCTTCTCAGGTCAATCAAAAAATAAGTTTGTTAGTCTAACACCCATTAGTCACTTACTACAGCAAGCTAATTTAAACATCACTTTACTTACATGCATCACAGTTTATAGGCAACTCAATAATGAATACTATTGTAATGGTAAATAAACTCCCTATAAACCGACAGACATGAGGAAAGATTATAAGACTGGACAACAGAAGTGATCCAGCGCTAACCCTATCCATGTGTCCCCGAGGTTTCTTTCAGACCCACAATGTTGGATATTGGGTGTGCATCTTTGACATAAACCACTGTACATCTGTTTCAATTGTTTATTTTACACAAACATGCGCAATGAAACCGACACCAGCTGTCCTGAACCCCTCAGACAGACCTGAACTGTAGTGTGGATCTCCCCTTTACACACCGTCAGGTATCCCTCCTGTAATATTGGAACAAGTCGCGCTATTCTTTGGCTATAGCATAATGTCAGCATCATGAATCACAAGGGAGCTTTGTAAAGGTTGGGATGAGTTGAATTGGCAAAAGGTCCTTGAAGCACATTAACCCCCCGGCCGTGTCCTCCTTCCCTGGCTCTGCCCTCCACCTCCACCTCCCATTCCCAGGGCCACTGGATACTTCTATTCCCCTACAGATGCTCTTGTTTCTCCAGGGAGCCGGTGCTGGTGGCGGTGCTGGTGTTTATTTGGGGCCGAGCATGTCGCTGGGCCTCACCCACTGGTCGAACTGGTCCTCGGTGACGTAGCCCAGCTCCACGGCCATGGCCTTCAGCGTGGTGCCCTTCTTGTGGGCCGTCTTCGCTATCTGGGCCGCTTTGTCATAACCTGGAGGGAGCGAATACAGTAATACATGAACCACAGCAGTCAGGGCAGCTGAGCTTCCCGTCTTCCAGGAAGACAGGAAGCTCACAAAACTCTGTTCTGAGTTTTGTGAGTAGGGTTTTAAGATGGTTTATAGAGGGGGGAAATGTACCACATGTATCTGATAATAATTAGGGATACACCGATGTATCGGACAAACATCGGTAACGGCCGATGTTCGCAATCGGAAAATAAGATGACATACACAGACGGCAGCGGCCGATGTTTCCATGTTTAATGCTTCCTCCTCTTGAAATGCCACTGGAACATGTCTTACAAACTGCATTTCGCTGATCTTTCTCCGAGACCGTGAAATACTCCCACACGGCCGACATTTTCTTTCACTTTTAATGGTAAACAAACCACAGGGCGAACAGGACACTGATGCAGGGCAGGACACCGATCAGCGGAGGTGTCTTGCTTCGCCCTGAAGGAATAACCCCCTACGATAATGACTGGCGATGTTCTATACATTATCCCGCTTATTACACGGCTACGACTAGTCTGCCAAAGACATTGACGTCGCTTAGCAACCGAAGACGCTGGGGTTGACAAGTTACTGGACTACTTGCAGAGTTATACCAAAGACGTCATTAGAGGCAAAAAATCCTTTCTTTTCCTTGACAGCGGTCAATTATAGTTGGTGAATTATCAAATATAATTCACCGCCGGAAGTTGCGAAGGGCCCATGCAAGTGAACGGAGCGTTCCGCGGCATTAAGACCCGTGTAATAAACTTGTAGAATGTGTGTGTTGTGAGGTCTGAGGACTCACCAATGTGAGGGTTAAGGGCGGTCACCAGCATGAGGGAGTCGTTCATCAGCTGGTTGATGCGCGCCGTGTTGGCCTGGATGCCCACCACACAGTTGGTGGTGAAGGAGACGGAGGCGTGGCCCAGCAGCTGGGCCGAGTTCAGCACGTTCTTAATCTGAGAGTGTGAGTGAGCGAGAGAAAGAAAATAATGTTACCCAAGTATAATGAAAGTGGAGCGTCCATGACACCGATCCGGTCTACTCAGGTGTTGTACCATCATGGGTTTGAAGACGTTCAGCTCAAAGTGTCCGTTGCTGCCTCCGATGGTGACGGCCACGTGGTTCCCCATCACCTGGGCTGCCACCATGGTCATGGCCTCGCACTGGGTGGGGTTCACCTTGCCTGCTCACAGTGTGTGACGGAGAGACCAGGCCCAAGGGGTTAGGGAAAGGCCATCCCTAAAATAAAACTCAACTTGTAATCTGAAACTGCTCCAAATGTCGACAGCTGGACAGGCAGAGGGACACAGCCACTGTGTGAGTGAGTGTCTGCCAATGTGTGTGTATGCGTCTGTCGCTGTCTGTATGCGTCTGTCTGTGTCTATGTGTGTGGATATATTTCATCAGGGAAGAGATGCCCCGATTGGTCAGAAATTTGTCCGGAGTAAATCTAAATAGTTTCCAACAGAGGCTGACGCACGAAACGGATCTACTCTAACAGCTGAGGGACAGCCATGCCCTTCAGGCTCCCTACAGTGTCAGTAGGGCAGTAGGGAGAGGGACAGACCTGGCCTGATGCTGCTGCCTTCAGGCTCCCTACAGTGTCAGTAGGGCAGTAGAGGGAACAGACCTGGCATGATGCTGCTGCCCGGCTCGTTCTCCGGCAGGATGAGCTCCCCCAGGCCGGAGCGCGGGCCAGAGCCCAGGAAGCGCACGTCGTTGGCGATCTTCATCATGCTGACGGCCACCGTGTTCAGCGCCCCGCTCAGCTCCACCAGCGCGTCGTGGGCCGCCAGCGCCTCAAACTTGTTGGGGGCCGTAATGAAGGGCAAGCCTGCGGAGGCGGGACACACACCTGCTGTCACCCAGGGGGGACTCACTCTGTCACACACCTGCTGTCACCCAGGGGGGACTCACTCTGTCACACACCGGCTGTCACCCAGGGGGGACTCACTCTGTCACACACCTGCTGTCACCCAGGGGGGACTCACTCTGTCAGACACCTGCTGTCACCCAGGGGGGACTCACTCTGTCACACACCTGCTGTCACCCTGGGGGGACTCACTCCGTCACACACCTGCTGTCACCCTGGGGGGACTAACTCTGTCACCCTGGGGGGACTAACTCTGTCACCATGGGGGGACTAGGGTCAGACTAGTACCGCTACCCTCTCATTACCAGGACAAAGGAAGGGTCTGGACGGGGAACATTTCTACAGACACTAGACCAGAGGGTCCTGCCCCCTGGGAGCGTGGTCTTGCCTGTGAGGGAGGCCACAGTGTCGGCCACCTTCTCGGCGAAGCCGATGCGTGTGTTGAGCCCCGTGCCGACTGCTGTGCCGCCCGCCGCCAGCTCGTACACCCGGGGCATGGCCGCCCTGATCCGGGCCATGCTGTACTTCACCTGCTGCACGTAGCCGCTGAACTCCTGCACACACACACACACACACACACACACACACACACACACACACACACACACACACACACACACACACACACACACACACACACACACACACACACACACACACACACACACACACACACACACAGTCTCTCAAGTTCCTGGTCATTTGTTCATTCGCTCCTACAAAAGGCTACTAAAAAGGTTGAGATAGAAGACTTTCACCATGATTTTAGTTGAAACTATATTTGCTTGCCAAACAGTTAAACTCTCCACCAGGCCCCACCCCTCGCCTAAAGTAGACAGAGCAGCTCCAGGATGTGTGAACACGTCTCTGATATCTACTTATCTCCAGAGATCCTCCGGGGTTCATGAGTGAAAGGCGTGTGTGTGTGTGTGTGTGGTCGTGTCAAGACAAGCGCGCCAGCAGTTAAAGACCCCCTTCAAGCGGGAAGCCCGCTTGTCATGGAGATGCTGGGCTGCCTGCTCAAACCACAACAGTATCCTGGAGTAGCCAAAAGGGGCCGCTGGGCTCTCGGGGGGCCACTACCTGTCCAAGAGAGAGGGGCACGGCATCCTGCGTGTGCGTGCGTCCGATCTTGATGATGTCTTTGAACTCGTCGGCCTTGGCGGCCAGTGCGTCGTGGAGCGCCTGCAGGCCCGGCAGCAGCACCGTGTGGACCTCGGTGGCCGCAGCGATGTGCATGGCCGTCGGGAAGGTGTCGTTGGAGCTCTGGAACAGGCACACAACCGATGGGTTTACCGTGTGTAGGAGCCGGGGAAATAGTCAAGAAAACAAGAGACGCTCTTCTTCTTCACATATGTACAATTAACTGCTACAATGTATAACATATGACCAGGCATCGTCGTGAAACTATGATCCAAGTTGTAGCAAAGAACAAGAAGACAAAGCAATAGTTACAACATTTTTATAATCTATAATCATAGCTACATTGACATCTTGATCTTTATTAGGATATCTATTATGTAGAAGCTTTGGGGCGTTCATCTGTGCAAAGATCCCATATTGGTCTCCTACATCTATGGCCAGGAGGACCTCCAAGTTAAACACTAAGAAGTACAGTTCACAAATACAAAAGGTCCAGAGACGACAACAGTGGATCTACAACTAGCTGATCTCATGCAGTTCAACAAATAGGAATGATACACGAGGGCCTCGTGATTCATACAGTCAACTGTCGCTGCAGGGGGTGAGAGCTCAGTGTGTGTTTGAGGAGTGTTACCTGGCTCTTGTTCACATGGTCATTGGGGTGGACGGGGTCTTTGCTTCCCAGCTTCCCTCCGAGGATCTCGATGGCTCTGTTGCTGATCACCTCGTTGACGTTCATGTTGCTCTGAGTGCCCGAGCCAGTCTGCCACACCACCAGGGGGAAATGCTCGTCCAGTTTACCTGATGCTACCTGGGGACCGCAGACAGAGCTCAGGGGGGGGTGCTCACTATATTCCTCCAGATAAATATACCAGGTTGTGCACGTTCGTGCCCATGGCGGTTTGACTCCCTTATTTATTTATGTCTGTGATTGGTCTGTGAAGCTGCTCTACCTCATCTGCAGCCAGGATGATGGCATCAGCAATCTTGGGGTCCAGGCCGTAGTCCTTGTTCACCTCTGCTGCGGCTCTCTTCAGGACCCCAAAGGCCTGGATGACCTGGATCTGAGAGGTACAGCACAAACAATAAATCATGGGGGAAAAACATATTTTGAAGCCCCAATATTAAAGCTGTCCCTTCCCCCAACAAGTCGTTTTTCCTGTAGACATTGTCTTTGGAAAAGTAAATAAAACAATAAAGAAAGAAGACACTTAAGGAAATAAAATATTTCCACTTATATTTGTGTAGGCAGTGGGTTCATGTTTGTCTACACAACATTTGGTCTGTATCTTAATTATTGAAACGATCAGGGTTGAAACATACAGATATTGTGGATATATTATCAAAACAGTGTAGAGTAACAATCATTAGTCTCCAAACTTACGGGCATCCTCTCAGATGGACCCCCTATCTTGAAGTTCATGGTGGATCGGACCGTCTGGGCGCCATAGTACTTATCCACCGGGACTTTCAGCTCCCCAAAGGTGTCCGCCTCAATCCTATACTCTGAACTGGCCTGTACGTACCAACACATAAAGGGCGGGAAGAAGTAGACAGCAAAAAGTGCATTGGTCATGAGCTGTACAATGTGCATGCATCACATGCGCAACATTATATAGTTATTTGAGGTCAAAAGTGTGATTGAGGTCTAAAGTGTGTTTGAGGTCTAAAGGGCGCTTGAGGTCTAAAGTGTGTTTGAGGTCTAAAGTGTGATTGAGGTCTAAAGTTTGTTTGAGGTCTAAAGTGTGTTTGAGGTCTAAAGGGGGCTTGAGGTCTAAAGTGTGTTTGAGGTCTAAAGGGGGCTTGAGGTCTAAAGGGGGCTTGAGGTCTAAAGGGGGCTTGAGGTCTAAAGTGTGTTTGAGGTCTAAAGGGGGCTTGAGGTCTAAAGGGGGCTTGAGGTCTAAAGGGGGCTTGAGGTCTAAAGGGGGGCTTGAGGTCTAAAGGGGGGCTTGAGGTCTAAAGGGGGGCTTGAGGTCTAAAGGGGAGCTTGAGGTCTAAAGGGGGGCTTGAGGTCTAAAGGGGAGCTTGAGGTCTAAAGGGGGGCTTGAGGTCTAAAGGGGGCTTGAGGTCTAAAGTGTTTTTGAGGTCTAAAGGGGGCTTGAGGTCTAAAGGGCGTTGACACTTCCCAAACCCACCCTTGCCCTGCCTGGCCGCCAACCATGCATATTGATAAAGTGGTGTGTCTCCAGGTTCTTGACGGCATGTATCAAACAATCCGAACCACGGATGGACCGAACCGGAACTAACAGTATGCTCGGTGTAGCTCAGCTGAAGCAGAGGTTTTCATAAACCTGACTTTGACCTCTGGTCTAGGCACGGAGATGCTAACTGATGACAGACCCCAGCAGTGATATCATCCGACTACAATAGCTCATTTGGGTACATATGGCGACGAAACCACTAGGGGAATAGGAGTCACTCAGAAACGCGTCTGACCACACACACACGCACACAGCGGGTTATATAGTTATAGTGTGACCAGTAACTCGTTCCATACGGCTAAGCTATTGCTATTAAGGTCATTGGGGCTAACTGAATATATAAAGTATTAAAACCTACCATTCTGCAGGGGGTGACGGCCGCTCCAACGACAGACCTGGTCCTTATCCTGGTGAGGGGTCTATGCAGGGACACGGTGCTGCAGCTGAACCGCTGAACGCTTCGCAGAGAGCGGTACATGGCGAGCTGCGTCCGGTACGAGATGAGGGCGGAACCTTAGTAAACCAACCACACTCTGTCTTTGAGGGGCGGAAACATATCAACGGAACAATACGGCCGGAGTTAATTAAAAGCAGCACAGATTTGGTGCTACGTCACGTGTTAAATGCTCACGAGGCATCCGTTATAAATAGACATATCATAAATAAATGAATAGATACACGTAAAAGTTAATAAATAGGTCTACTTAGAAATAAATAGGTATTCATGTTAGTAAATAAATAGGTTCCAATATCAATAAATATACAGGTTTAAATAACAATAAATAAACAGGTCTAAATAGCAATAAATAAATAGGTCTACATATCAATCAATAAATAGGTCTTCATATAAATCGATGAACAGGTCTATATATCAATAAAGAATATGTCTGCATATCAATAAATAAATTGGTCTACAAAGCAATTATAACAGTCACGCAAGACATTAATATGTATAATAATGTTCCTCCCGGGATCAACTATAGATGTGTTTATTTATCCGTCGTACTCGTTTTTGGTTAAATTACATTACTATGTATTTGAAAGATTCCCATTTACCACATCATCGATAATAGGACGTTGGTTGAAATAAAAATAATGTCACAGAAATATGCAATAATAATGAACTAGAAAATGCATTTCCTGGAGAAAATGCGATGAGTGCTGTAGTACAAAGTGAGGTTGAAAATATTTCAACCTCTTATATCAAGTGAAGGGATTTGAACAAAAGTTCAAAAGTCTAAATGGAGTAAACAATGTAAACATGCACACCATTTAAGACAATTTAAATGATTGGAAACAAATAAAGTGACAGCTGAATGAAAAGCGCATAAACTTTGCTAAAAATGCAGAAATGTAAAATTAATTGAACTGAAGAATCAGAAAGGTCAAATGAATTGCCCTGCACCGCTGGTATGTGTGTGAGTGTGAATGTGAGTGTGAGTGTGAGTGTGAGTGTGAGTGTGAGTGTGAGTGTGAGTGTGTGTGTGTGGTTGTGTGTGTGCGTGCGTGCGTGCGTGCGTGTGTGTGCGTGTGCGTGCGTGCGTGCGTGTGTGTGTGTGTGTGTGTGTCTTTAAGAGAAGAGCGAGCTGGTGTGTAAAAGAGGCCCAATAGAGCGGGAAAAAACGCCCAATCTGGCGTCAACGCCTGAAGTAACGTCCTCCAAAAGTAGACCAACCGGCAGGGTGGTCACGTGGTTCAGGTAAGCCGGTATAGTTCCAAAACACGCCGCGCTGCCGTGTTCTTCAATGGGACAGACAGCAGCGATTGCAATGTTGAATGGTAAATATAAATTAAAAAAAATACTTTTCTGACTATTGTTGCATATTTGTAAATGTCAGTTTTACATTTGGAGTGGTAGGGTGACAACTGCAAGCTACTTGGATACGTTTTTAAGTTTGAGGGAAAGCTTCACGTTCCTGTAAGCATGTGTAGCACTAGGCTACTGACTTTAGTGGCTTAACCTTACTACATCTGTTCTGAGATCAAAGAAGATTCAAGATGTTAATTTTTGCGCAACTGGAGTATTGGAATTTCTTGATTTTGCTTGTAATTCCGTTCACTTACCCGTGGTCAGAGAGCGATTGAGAAAGCAGAGAACAGTCCATTTAGCATTTAGTTTCCAGGCAACTTCTTCTGATGAGGCAGGAGCTGACCACACAACAATGATACTTTTAAGACTAAGACATTAAAAGTATCACATATATTAAAGAATAACAACTCAATGTTGGATGTATTAAATAGTATTTTTTTTATTAAACAATGGGTGAGACAACAATAGTGTGTGTGTGTGTGTGTGTGTGTGTGTGTGTGTGTGTGTGTGTGTGTGTGTGTGTGTGTGTGTGTGTGTGTGTGTGTGTGTGTGTGTGTGTGTGTGTGTGTGTGTGTGTTTGTGTGTGTATCCAACTTGAAAAACAAGAATAAAGTGAAGGAACAGGGATGATTATTGTATATATAAGTATGTTAACAAGAGAGGAATACGGTGAGGAAACATTGACATCTACGTTTCGAGACGATTGCAACAGTGCCACACATGATCATATTTGAATATGTTTCGGGGTAGTAATTAGCTGTCGATTTTGGAGGCCTTTATCAATAATGACCAGCTATAGATTTGCTTCCCGATGGAGATTTTTGACAAATTACATGTTAATTAGCATCTACACGTTAAGCTGAGTCCAATGAGATCAAGCTACACCGAGATCATGTCCTAGACCTAGGTGTACCATGTAAAACACATGTTACCATTAGCTAGAGTGTCGTTCTTGGTGTCATTGGACTCAGCTCAACGTGTAGATGCTAAATAACATGTCATTTGTGACAAATCTTTATCGGGAAGCAAATCAATAGCTGCTCAGTATTGATTAAGGCCTCCAATTTCAACAGCTAATTACTACCATTAAACATGTTCGAATATGCTCATGTGTGGCACCGTTGCAATCTCCTGGAAGCGTAGATGTTGAAGGACACCTTGTTCGTCCTCTTACGCCACCGGGACGATATTTACATGCTTCTGATTGACTAATGAATTGATTCAGCTATTCCCCCAGAAGTCTGGGGTCAAAAGGTCAAAAGGAGAAAAGAGAGGAATACGGTGAGGAAAGGAGAAAATTAAAAAAGCAATAAAAGTAAAATGGACCACTGATAATAAAACCCTCTGCCTAACATCTGTTCGCTGCAAAGGAGGATGCACCATGTAAAGCTGGTCAGAGTGTTTGAGATGCTGATTGTTTAGAAAAAAAATCCTCTCCACATATATCCGGCTGAGGTTTGTGGAACTAAAAACAAGTGGGAACAAGGACTAAGAACACCGAAGCAAACATACAGTAAGAGTGACCAAGAACAGCAAAGTAGAGCCGGGAGGTATCAATAAATAAAACAATGTTAGTCATGTGTGGAACAAGAACAACAAATGTGTAAACAGGTGTGTGTGTATATCTAACTTGTAAAACAAGAACAAAGTGAAGGAACAGGGAGGAATATTATAAGTTATTAATAAACAAAGAAGATACCCCACATAGATCAGGCTGAGGTTAAGGATAGTAGACTGCATCAGGTCGGAAGGAAGGACAACAATCGCAGCAGTTGCCGCTGCCACTGTCACGTTAAAATTGTACCGGGGCGAAAATTGTACCGGCCTACGTCATCAGTTGTTTACATCTTGACAAAAGTTACACAAAAGTTTATAAAGTAAAAACAAGTGTTATCTAGCGATCCGTTATCTGTATTATGTTATTTCGTCTTTTGGAAACATGAGTCGAATGTTTTTTGCAACCTGCCCGGCAACAGACGATCGCGTCGTTTGTTGCCAGGCAGGTTGTCAAGATGTAAACAACTGATGACGTAGGCCGGTACAATTTTCGCCCCCGGTACAATTTTAACGTGACACCACCACAAACAGCCATCGCCAGCACAAGCCGGTGTCACGTTAAAATTGTACCGGGGGCGAAAATTGTACCGGCCTACGTCTCGGGCCCTTCCTGCCCAAGACTTGGCCCGGTCAGACCCCGAGGGCAGGCCCCCCCTTCCTGCCCTCGGGGTCCGACCAGGCCAAGTTTCGGTGCGGAGGTCCCAGTTAGGCCCTAGAATAAGGTATTAAAATTTCAGGGCGGTAGGACCTTCCTATCTCAAAAACAGTTTTTCCACCACATTCTGAACCATTAGGTCTTGCAGGCTACACTTCTGAGGGGCTTTGTCCAAATGACACTCCATTTGGGAAAACTTTTTTTCTCTAAGGGCTAGAACTCCAAATCTCGGATATGTCGTACACGGGGCCCCGGGAAATGTGTGTAAACATATTAGCATCCCTAGCTATCTCGAAAAGGTCGGCAAAGGGGCGTGACCTCCAACAGTACAGTAAATGTACATAAGACAGAGGTTAGTTTCTAGTCCCCATTTTTTGTGGGATGGAGGTGTACATTTGTGGCTAAAGGTGTGTAGACACAGCTGGCCTGTGGCCACGTTTTTGAAGTCGGGGGTCAAAAGGTCAAAAGGAGCCGGCACCACGCCGCTTATGAGATAACAAAAAGTTAATGTGTGTTTCTCTCATAACTTTTTGTCATTATTAAAGAGAGGCCTGATTCTCAGATATGCATGTTGGATGGCTAGGGTGTTGGTCTGGGAAGAACTTCAGGGCAAAATCTTGCAAGCGAGCCGCTGGGTGCAGGTGCAACGAGATGGAGCACTTGCTGAGCCTGGACTTTCATAATCTTCGCTCTGTGAATGTAAAGGATGTTTGGTCGGATGTTACGACGAAGAATCATAATGTGAATGGGAATATTCTATAAATCTCTTGATATAATCTTTCGTCTCAACACTTCTGCTGCAGCCACTTAAAGTCTCACTCCGAGAACCTTAAAATATGAATCAATCCATTAGAAGTATGAAAATATCTTCCCGGTGGTGCAACAGAGCAAACAAGGTGTCCTTTGACATCTACGTTTCGAGACGATTGCAACAGTGCCACACATGATCATATTTGAATATGTTTCGGGGTAGTAATTAGCTGTCGATTTTGGAGGCCTTTATCAATAATGACCAGCTATAGATTTGCTTCCCGATGGAGATTTTTGACAAATTACATGTTAATTAGCATCTACACGTTAAGCTGAGTCCAATGAGATCAAGCTACACCGAGATCATGTCCTAGACCTAGGTGTACCATGTAAAACACATGTTACCATTAGCTAGAGTGTCGTTCTTGGTGTCATTGGACTCAGCTCAACGTGTAGATGCTAAATAACATGTAATTTGTGACAAATCTATATCGGGAAGCAAATCAATAGCTGCTCAGTATTGATTAAGGCCTCCAATTTCGACAGCTAATTACTACCATTAAACATGTTCGAATATGCTCATGTGTGGCACCGTTGCAATCTCCTGGAAGCGTAGATGTTGAAGGACACCTTGTTCGTCCTCTTACGCCACCGGGACGATATTTACATGCTTCTGATTGACTAATGAATTGATTCAGCTATTCCCCCAGAAGTCTGGGGTCAAAAGGTCAAAAGGAGACGGCACCACGCCGGGGTGGATCCAGATCTCGGGCAACAGCGCAGGGTTGCCAGGTCGTGCAAAAAACGTGCCCCCCACATACCGTTCAAAATCCACCCAAAATGTCCTAGAAGCATCCCAAATAAAAAATGATATTATTGGCCATTTTGCCCAACGTTTTGAAAGTAATAATATTTGAGGGAATATTTTTTTGTTGTTGTTTTAGCAGCGAAATGCACCGTGTGCGTGTGTGCGTGTGTGTGTGTGTGTGTGTGTGTGTGTGTCTGTGTCTGTGTGTCTGTGCGTGCGTGTGTGTGCTTGTGTGTGCTTGTGTGTGTGTGTCTGTGCGTGTGCGTGCGTGTGTGTGTGTGTATAACACGCTATTTTATGTTGAAATGCGACGTAATCCAGTGTTCACGAAAAGTACACTGTCAACGTATGCTTTTGGCGACTGGGTTGGCTCTCAGATATACGTGTTTCTAACAAGATGATATCATTAAAAGTTACATAAAGTAACAGTTTAATAACACAAACGCAGGAAGCACGTGAGCTGCTAGTTTAGCGAAAGCAACCTGACGTCGTTGAAACATGCGAGCGAGCCGATCAAATCCTAATAACTATAAAACTAAAGATCAGACACAATCACTGACTGAAGATTATGCAAGTAAAAAGTATATTTCTCGCTAGAAATGTTATTAGAAACACGTTTAACGGTGAATCGGTCCTAAAATATTGCATTTCCCATTCAGATAATAAAGATTAATAAAGATCATACACATTCACTGACTGAAGATTATGTAAGGAAAATGTACATTTCTCGCTAGAAAAGTCATTAAAAACGCGTTTAATGGTGTATCTGTCCTAAAATATTGCATTTCCCATTCAGATAATAAAGATTAATATAAGCTACGCCGTGTTCCGGAGCCGCGGGGGATTCTGGGAATTGGGGTTCTCAGTTGACAATGGGGCTTTTGTTAACTTGTTTTGTTGTTAGGATTAAGTGGGGTTAATGGGTTCGGGATGTTATGTGGTTGTGTGTTGTTCTATTAACATTGTTCGTGTGTTCATTATTGTCGACACCGTCACCGAGAGTGACGTGACCATCGTTTCGTGCAGCTGTTCCGTGTTGAAGTCTCGTTCAATAAAAACCAACTCTCGTTGTCGAGCGTTCAATAAAAACCAACTCTCGTTGTCGAGCGTGCCCCCCCCTACAAACGTGTCTCCCCCCCCTCAACAAACGTGTCCCCCCCCCCCCCCCTTCAACTAACGTGCCCCCCCCCCCCCCCCCCTTCATGGGTCTGATTCGCCGATTTCCCATGCTGATATCCCCGAAGATTCTCGGGCATCTTCGACAATTTGGCTATAGATTGTCTCATTACACGCTAAATAATATAATTATAGCCTTGTAGTGACCGTAACATAATTCACCTACAGTATTTCGTTATGTGTTGTTCTTTCAATTGTGTTGTTGTTTACTGCATGTCATTTACGTTCTTGGTGGTTCAGGGATCGCGGTCCCTAAGGATTACGTGCGTCTCATGACGTCACAGACCAAGCTGGATTTGTTTACCTTCAGCACGCTTTGTTTTCCGGTTTTCTTTTTTACAAAATAAACGAGTCACACGGCTGTGTGCTCAACGTGCGAAGTTGTGTTCTTAACTTATTGCAATTTCCACAGCCTAATTATATATATAGGTTTTGGCATAAACATAACTAGGGTGCACTATACTATCTGCGCACGCCCTTTCTGAAGCCTCTCTCTCGCTCCTCTCTCTCTCTCTCTCTCTCTCTCTCTCTCTCTCTCTCTCTCTCT
>NC_079429.1:19190962-19227798 GCF_026213295.1 Gadus chalcogrammus | reverse complement strand
GCAGTCCGGTAGGACTGGAACAACTCGAATAGTTGTTGTACTTTTTCTCCCATATCCTAGAAAACCCCTTTGATAACCCCAACCCTTCTGTCTCTGTCTCTATAGATCTGGTCGTAAACTCACCCCCCTCTCCCCATCCTTTGTCCCCATATCCTATCGTAAACTCACCCCCCCCTCCCCACCCTTCTGTCCTCGTCCCCACATCCTATTGTAAACCCCCTTCACACCCCTTTGATCTCTCTCCGCAGGTCCTGGAGTAAAGACCCCCACCCCTTTTTTATTTTTTCACTTCTCCACCTTATCTCCACCCTCTCCGCAGGTCCTGTTGCAGATCCCTGTCCCCATCCCATTGAATACTGTTTATTGACGGGTACACTCACAGCACGACGTGCGAATAGTGTGTGCTTGGTCATTCAAGTGTTGGATATAGCCCCTGTGCCGCGACCCCCACCCCTTTTATTTTTTTCACTTCTCCACCTTATCTCCACCCTCTCCGCAGGTCCTGTTGCAGATCCCTGTCCCCTCCCATTGAATACGGTTTATTGACGGGTACACTCACAGCACGACGTGCGAATAGTGTGTGCTTGGTCATTCAAGTGTTGGATATAGCCCCTGTGCCGCGACCCCCACCCCATTTTATTTTTTCACTTCTCCACCTTATCTCCACCCTCTCCGCAGGTCCGGTTGCAGATCCCTGTCCCCATCCCATTGAATACTGTTTATTGACGGGTACACTCACAGCACGACGTGCGAATAGTGTGTGCTTGGTCATTCAAGTGTGGATATAGCCCCTGTGCCGCGACCCCCACCCCTTTTTATTTTTTCACTTCTCCACCTTATCTCCACCCTCTCCGCAGGTCCTGTTGCAGATCCCTGTCCCCATCCCATTGAATACTGTTTATTGACGGGTACACTCACAGCACGACGTGCGAATAGTGTGTGCTTGGTCATTTAAGTGTTGGATATAGTAATAGGTTATCACAGCCTTTTGTCGTTCAGATAGAAATCAAGAAAAGTTTCTTTATCGATAAATAAGTTGTGAATTCCGAAAAAACCCAAACACTCTTAGTACTTCGCAGCCCCTGTGCCGCGACCCCCACCCCCCCCCTAACCTCCCCCTCTCTCTCACTCACTCACTGTCTCTCTCGCTCTCTCCCCCGCTCCCTCTTCCTCTTCCTCTCTCTCTCACTCACTCACTCACTCACTCACTTTGATACTCACTCACTCACTCTCTCTCTTCTGCAAATAGGTAGGGTCTGCAATGGTAAGTCTTTTGTTAAGACTGCATGATCTCTGACCTGGGACAAAAGCAGATCTGTCTCTCTCTCTCTCCCCCTCTCTCCCTCTCCCCCCCTCTCTCACCCTCTCATCTCTCTCATCTCTCTCTCTCCTACAAGTCAGTAGGGTCTGAATGGTCAGTCTTTTGTTAAGACTGCATGACCTCTGACCTGGACAATAGCAGATCTCTCTCGCTCTCTCTCCCCCGCTTCCTCTTCCTCTCTCTCTCTCTCTCTCTCTCTCTCTCTCTCTCTCTCTCTCTCTCTCTCTCTCTCTCTCTCTCTCTCTCTCTCTCTCTCTCTCTCTCTCTCTCTCTCTCTCTCTCTCTCTCTCTCTCTCTCTCTCTCTCTCTCTCTCTCTCTCTCTCTCTCTCTCTCTCTCTCTCTCTCTCTCTCTCTCCTCTCTCTCTCTCTCTCTCTCTCTCTCTCTCTCTCTCTCTCTCTCTCTCTCTCTCTCTCTCTCTCTCTCTCTCTCACTTTGATACTCACTCAATCTCTCTCTTCTGCAAATAGGTAGGGTCTGCAATGGTAAGTCTTTTGTTAAGACTGCATGATCTCTGACCTGGGACAAAAGCAGATCTGTCTCTCTCTCTCTCCCCCTCTCCCCCCCCCTCTCTCTCACCCTCTCATCTCATCTCTCTCTCTCCTACAAGTCAGTAGGGTCTGAATGGTCTGTCTTTTGTTAAGACTGCATGACCTCTGACCTGGACAATAGCAGATCTCTCTCGCTCTCTCTCCCCCGCTCCCTCTTCCTCTTCCTCTTCCTCTCTCTCTCTCTCTCTCTCTCTCTCTCTCTCTCTCTCTCTCTCTCACTCTCACTCTCACTCTCACTCTCTCTCACTCTCTCTTCTGCAAATAGGTAGGGTCTGCAATGGTAAGTCTTTTGTTAAGACTGCATGATCTCTGACCTGGGACAAAAGCAGATCTCTCTCTCTCTCTCTCCCCCTCTCTCCCTCTCCCCCCCACTCTCTCTCTCTCATCTCTCTCATCTCTCTCTCTCTCTCTCTCCTGCAAGTCAGTAGGGTCTGAATGGTCAGTCTTTTGTTAAGACTGCATGACCTCTGACCTGGAATAGCAGATCTCTCTCGCTCTCTCTCCCCCGCTCCCTCTTCCTCTTCCTCACTCACTCACTCACTCACTCACTCACTTTGATACTCACTCACTCACTCTCTCTCTTCTGCAAATAGGTAGGGTCTGCAATGGTAAGTCTTTTGTTAAGACTGCATGATCTCTGACCTGGGACAAAAGCAGATCTGTCTCTCTCTCTCTCCCCCTCTCCCCCTCTCTCCCTCTCCCCCCCCCCCTCTCTCTCACCCTCTCATCTCTCTCATCTCTCTCTCTCCTACAAGTCAGTAGGGTCTGAATGGTCTGTCTTTTGTTAAGACTGCATGACCTCTGACCTGGACAATAGCAGATCTCTCTCGCTCTCTCTCCCCCGCTCCCTCTTCCTCTTCCTCTCTCTCTCTCTCTCTCTCTCACTCACTCACTCACTTTGATACTCACTCACTCACTCTCTCTTCTGCAAATAGGTAGGGTCTGCAATGGTAGGTCTTTTGTTAAGACTGCATGATCTCTGACCTGGGACAAAAGCAGATCTCTCTCTCTCTCCCCCTCTCTCCCTCTCCCCCCCACTCTCTCTCTCTCACCCTCTCATCTCTCTCTCTCTCTCTCCTGCAAGTCAGTAGGGTCTGAATGGTCAGTCTTTTGTTAAGACTGCATGACCTCTGACCTGGAATAGCAGATCTCTCTCTCTCTCTCCCCCTCTCTCCCTCTCCCCCCCACTCTCTCTCTCTCACCCTCTCATCTCTCTCATCTCTCTCATCTCTCTCTCTCTCCTGCAAGTCAGTAGGGTCTGAATGGTCAGTCTTTTGTTAAGACTGCATGACCTCTGACCTGGAATAGCAGATCTCTCTCGCTCTCTCTCCCCCGCTCCCTCTTCCTCTTCCTCACTCACTCACTCACTCACTCACTCTCTCTCCACTTTGTTTGTACAGACATATTGCTTTTGGGCAACCAGGAAGGTTGTTCCACAGATTCAATACAGAATATTGAAGAGTAATTAACGTTGTACAATCTTGTAACTCCCAATTCCTCGCTCTTTCTCTCTGTCTGCCTGCCTGTCTAAAGGTAGGCCCTCCCTCACCCTTTAAATTCCTTCCCCATCCTTTAGTCCCTATCTCCCACCCCCCCCACAAATAGCTTTGTCTTTAATGCCCCACTGGCGTCGTTTTGAGTACTTGTAGTTAACGATTGTTCATGGTTATGGGTGCGAGGTAAGGTCCTCCACTATCGGTCTCTGTGAAGATCGAGCCACAAAAGAACATTAACGAGAGTTCCAATCTCCTCCTCCACTGTCTTAATGAACCCCATCCCCCACCACCAATCTTCCTCCCTCTAAACCCTCATCATATAGACCACCCCCCAGCCTCTCCCACGACACATCTCTCTCTGTGTCGCTATTTTTAACAACGATAACTTTTATATATACATGTACACACAGCGCGGAGAAAGTGTACTGAGAGCGCAAAATGCGGTTAAGTGGTAGCCTTATGCCATAAGGTACCACAGTGTTCAGCCGGACAGATAGAACTCAGAAGTTTCTGTAGTCGGCTGATACGTATGTAGTATGCACCGCAGCCATATTTGTAGTTCTTGGTAGTGCCGCCTACTCGTTAACACGAGATTATTCCCAATTACATCTCAACATCTCCAAATGTACCACAAGTATATAACTATTATTAGTCCCAACTAGACGTCCCCCCAACTTTCCAAGTAGCCGATCTCTTGCATTTGTAATAAATTTGTTCTCTTTTCTCGTCAGACCTTGGCAACCCGAGCAGTAATGGATGCCCGACATTCATCATTTTAATCGTTAACATTACTACAAATATTCTCTTTTCTAATCAGGAAGGCAACGATCAGTTGCCCATCATCATCATTTTACTTCTGTGCATAAAATATTAATTCTCTTTTCTCTTTAGGTGGTGGCAACACAAGCATTATAGTTGCCAAACACTCATCTTTTTACTTCTCTGCATTGATCTTAATTCTTTCTCTCTCCAGGAAATGGCAGTATAAGAACGAATGCCAAACACTGACAGTAATTATTTTTTCAGGTTGCTGAGCACTTCTGTCTATTATACATGCGTTTTGTATAGCAAGACAGGTAGAGAACCAGGCTGGTTCAAATAGACACGGGGTTCAACTGCTAGAATAATATGTTGAATTAATAAATGGTGCACATGGTTTTAAACGGTGCCCAAGGAGGGAGTTAGCTCAACTGCGGTAGACACAATTACAATACGTTTTTTGCGAATATTAAATGTACATGGCTTAAATTCTGCTATAATCAGCTACTACATACGAATAAACACTGCGTGAAATGTTCAAAGGTCAACTATTGCTTCCGTTGGAGCGATTGCAATAGATATAATATCGTACCACAATATGAATGCATTATCTTGTATTCGACAATTAGGAAAGCCGGATTCCAGAAACTAGAAGCCTACAAAAGGGCACCAACCCAGAGGTCTTGCATCAACCAGATCCCTGTACGACAGTTACAGTGATCTTAAAATAGCTAGACTCCACATCATGAACGGTTAGCCTTTAAAGTTGTCCATAGCGTGCATACCGCTCGTCCACAGAAATCCGGGGTTATCCAGGCCTGGGGATTCTTATTAGAAGAGTTCTGGGATAACCTCCAATAGAGGAGTCCCCCCCAATAGAGGATCCTGAGGACAAGCGGTAGAAATGCATAGTTCAACAGACCTGACGAGGTCCAAAATACCAAAATAAGAAATGGTTAGGATTGGTTAATTTTAATGCGCATGGCTGAAGCAATGCGCAAGGAGGGATGTAGTGTGAATATTAAATCAAGGATTGAAAGTTGTGTAGCAAGACAGATCACAGACCAGAAGCCGTCCGATCCAGAGAATCCTTCACCAACGTCGGTGACACCTGGCGAGTGGATCTGGGTGAAAAAACACCATCGAAAGACCTAGAAGACCGGTGGAAGGGGCCATACAAGGTATTCTTGGCCAAACCCTTTTCTGTTTCTGTAGAGGACCGACGTGGGGCCCAGTGGCACCACCTGAGCCGGTGCCGCAAAGCAGATACTCCTGGCAGATCGTGGACTGAGACCCTGATCGACCTAGCTGCACTCCAAGCCAAGGACAAACACTCCTCATCCCAAGACGATGGGCCACAGCGTGCCCTTGGGAAAGTACCTGGTAGGATTCCTTCTGGTAGTCCTGTTCCAAGAAGGAGCGGGAGACAACATCGCCAGGTACCCACCGCCTAAACCAACAACAACAGGTCAGGTCTCGTTAAGGTACTGTCGAGGGATAGAAAGTATCTTTGAGCTGAATTTTTGTGATATGCTGCCCTGTGGGACCAGGAAGGACCGGGTCTACCAGGCAGAAAAGTACATGTGCGTAAGCACCAGACGAGACGGTAGCTACATGAGAGATTATTCCTGCGAGGCGTGGTTTCAGACATCGTGGCTTACCCATCCTGGGTACAAGGAGGGCTATTATCCCCTGAGGTCCAACTACAAGGAAATCCAAAAGGGAATCTCCCTTACCAGAAGATTATATGGCTATAAAGAAGTCTGGAGCAATAATGGTCTAGCAGTCAAGGGAGAGTCAATATTCATAAAGTTAAGGGCAGATTTACTCATTCCCGAAAACAGATCTCATAAGACAGACAAAGGCCTGGTTTTTCTAACGTTAAGGGCGGATACTTATGGGGAGGACCTAAAGGTAATTATCCATCTATCAGGAGTTGCATGCGGTCCCAATAAATTTCCATCTAGAGGGACGTATGATTCCTTAGGAGCGCCTCATCTCTCACCACCCCCGGTAGTGCACCCAAATGGAGGGACGCACGAAGAATATTGGGAGGTAAAGACGGGTGAGCTTGATCAGAACATGTGGTTAAAATGGATGAACTACACGGCCCGGGCCCAGGGCAAGACCAACTGCATTATCTGTGCCGCCGGCCGCCCCTCCTTGACCACAGCCCCCGCTAGAATCACCCCGCATAATTCACCGCAAGGTTTTGTTTGTTTATTGGAATTATTCGTGGACGGCCACATCCCAGGGTGCACAATTGCAATAAAATCCAGACTAAATAACATGTATCCTCAGACCCCGATTAGATCTTTACCCCCAAGATTTGAAGTTAATTTAACTCCGGACTATCATTGTATCACAGGAAGGGGAACAGGGAGAAAGGTGGGATCATTTCCTCTTGACTCTTGTAACACCACTAGAGAGATAAAATTGTTGTCCAATATGACCCGTGCCCGTAGTGATATATGGTGGTTCTGTGGAGGTCTGATCCTCAGGGGAGTTCTCCCCTTTGAATTCTCAGGAACATGCGCAATCATACAGTTAATAATGCCCATCTACATTTTACCCGATAGCAAGACGGTGATGGATCTCACATTATCCAGCAACGGTGGTCTCCCGGACTTGACCCGTCGGAAACGAGAGTATGCACCAGTCCCGGGTAGTTTTGATAAAAACATATACATAGACGCAATAGGAGTACCCCGAGGGGTCCCCAACGAACATAAAGCCCGGAATCAGGTAGCGGCAGGATTTGAATCAGTTCTATTTTGGTGGTCTACTATTAATAAAAATGTTGACTGGATAAATTACATATACTATAATCAACAACGGTTTGTTAATTTTACAGAAGAGGCAGTCAAAGGACTGTCCGAACAATTGGATGCCACCTCCCGGATGACCTATCAGAATAGGCTAGCTTTAGATATGTTATTAGCAGAACGAGGAGGGGTGTGCGGGATGATAGGGACAACATGTTGTACATTTATCCCCAATAACACAGCACCAGATGGGTCCGTGGCCAGGGCATTGGCTGGACTGCAATCCCTCAAGTTGGAGTTGGCCGAGAACTCCGGTATTGGTGACCCAATAGCTGGATGGATGGAGAACCTGTTTGGTAAGTGGAGAGGTATGATCCAGTCAGTATTCATCGCGGGAATAATGGCAGTAGCCGTGTTAATTGTTGTCGGCTGCTGTTGTATTCCCTGCGCACGAGGGCTACTGAATCGGCTGATCACCACAGCATTGGGCGCCACAAAAGTGCCAGGTGACATTCATGCTTACGTAGGAATCAGATATAATCCGTTGAACTTGAATGAGATACCACCTGAGGAACCTGAACCTATCCAATTACAATATATAGAATAAAATGCCACCATTTGTAGCACCTGTGTCTAAGATAATCAATATCCTGGATTTACTTGAATAATTAATTATTGAACCACCAAGACGAATTGTGCTTGTTATTATATAGTATTGTTTGGTTGTGAGTACAACTCGTTATTTCTGAATCGCTGCATTAATAATGGTACAGTTGATCTTCCTTGAGGCGATTGTTTTACAGGCCACCTGTTACTGACACGACGACGGAGAACCTGTTTGAAGGCTCCCATGATGTAGGAGTAACCCCTCTGAGTTGAGCCCTTGACAAGGAGGGACGAGTCTTGGGTTCATGAATTACAGGCCAGACGGCGACAGAAAAAACAATGACTGCAATAATAACAAGCCCAAAACCACCCACATGAACCGGCGCACCAAAACACGAAGATCACCTGAACCCCCCAAATCTATTCCCAAACCACCCACATGAACCGGCGCACCAATACACGAAGATCACCTGAACCCCCCCAAATCCATGATAGCTTGTCAATTATTTTGAAATTTTAAAATTGTATTATGTCTACCAATTTTTACTTTACTTTTACACATGATGAAAATTGTATGGCCTTGTAGCACATAACCAAAAGTATTAGCTCAGGATTTCTATGAGTGGTTTTGTTTGTGTGATATTTGGCCATGTGATTTTATGATAACAAGATTTATGTTCATTGTTGTATTGTTAAATAATGACCTGTATTTCCAATGAGACCCACAAGGTGGATGCCATTTCAGTATTATGAGCCCGTTGTGGTTTTTCCCCTCTATTCAAGAGTTTTCCACAACGGTAGATGGTGTTGATCCTAATTTGACTGTTTTCGGTGTGGTAAATGGTGTTTATGATTTAAAATATTATTGTATGGTCATCTGAGATGACCAAGGAGGGACTGTTACGTATTTTAAGAATCTAAGCTACCCACACATAGCCTCAATGAAGACCAAACATATTAGCCGTAAATACCATACATAGCCACAAGAGGAGCCTTACTGAAGGCTGCAATAGATACTTTATCCACAGAGGGCAGCACCACAGACCAAGCGAGGAAACCGAGGATTACGTCCCACCGGTTTTCTCCAAGTCTTCCGGTCCTCCGAGTCCATAAGAAAGCCTCCACATCTTGAAGACAAGCAGAACTCTCCAGGCAGCGCTAGGACATTCGTGGGCTAAAGTCTTAGACCAGCTAGGAGAACACTCTCGCACGTGCTAAGGCACATCTTCAATCTCTCTTAACTTCAGAGCATCAGTTTACCATACCGAAAATACTTTATACAAATAAAGTATCTCTTTAAAGCTATTCCTTTGGATTCGACCCCTCTTTCCTTGAAGAACATGATAATACTAATTTGTATCGTTAAAAACACAAATAAGTTATCCTTAAAACTTATTTCATTAAAGTAATAGGCAATATAAGTAAGGTAACGTTAGTTAGTGACGCTGTAACGGTAATCTAGAACACCCGTTAAGCCCTATAGTTTCAAATTTAAGAGGTTAAAATGGTTATATTTACCGAAATTGGGGCGATTATATAGATAATTTGCTATTCTCATGGATTAAAGTTCTCCGTCGCTACGACGGATTTCCGTCATTTGGAGTTCACAGAGGCCACTTGTGAGATCAATGTAGATCCGAGGAGTTTTTTTTTTGGGGGGGGGGGGGGGGGGGGTAATAGGTACTTTCTCGCATAAAAAAATATTAAAACTTAAGAAAGTGATGTATTAACAGCACTGAAGCGAGAATTAAAACAGCTTTTAGCAGCTTTACCGCTACCGCTGCCGCGAAATGCATTCTGGGAAACTTGCATACTGTATACTGCGGTGCAGTCGGTCTGCTGTATACTGCATACTGAATCCCACATTCTGTGGGGTGTTCCACAAAGCCGGTTTTATCACATAACCGGGTAAGTTAACCCAGGGTTTGCTGTAACCCTAGGTTTTCCGTTCCAAAAGGATCACGGTATGTTAGTTGCTATAGCAACATATGCTCTGAATCAAACCTGGTCGGACCAGGTTTTGCGCAGGTTAAGTTTGAAACATAACCCGGTTTTGGGTATTTCAACCGGCGTTCGCCGCAGATTTCATGTGTTCACAATGGCATGCCCTTTTGATGCGAGAACTGCTGATATCAGAGCGCAAATTATACGTGCAATCCACCGGGAGCGATTGATAAGACCACGGCTCGACATCTTGGCATATTGGATGACTTTTTGCTGGAGTGGAGAGATATAGATTCTCGCGCAAATCTTTAATATATTTAAATAGCCTTACATAGCCAACACTACCAATCGAGGGCCTGGCCTCAGTTCACTCCAGACTATTTGCGTAGCCCTCCGTTTTTTTCAAATGGTAGTTTTATCTAGGCTATAATGCTGGAGATGCTGAGCACATCACAGTCGTTTCAGATGACCCATCCAAGATTTGTATCGGCCTCCTATCATACAAAGAGCAATATTGTCTGAGTAGGCTATGCCGAGAGGCATTTACAACATAAAGTATAAAATAGTCCTAACGGACTTGCATCCACTGGAGAATGTTCGATCGTAGCCGGCGGCTTCATTACAAGCACTGATCCATCTTGATCTGTGAAGTTGATGAATTGTCACTTTTAGGTTTTCTACCCAGTTACCAAAAAAAGAAACATTTGGAATAGTATGCGCTGTGGCAAGCACACGGTTTGCATGTGTTACTTCGAAGGCAAAAAAAATGGCTTATTTAAATTTATACCAATACGATGGTGGGAAAAGCTTACCAGTTTGTATGTTTTTTATACTTCATTTTTATACTTGATCCTCTGACCGCTTGGAAGCAATCGGAGTACATATTGTTTTAGAAGAAAGGGGTTATGTGGTAGGATCTTTAAGAATGCTTAACTGGGATATTTATATATTCATGGCTCAAATATTAAGGATCATGCTTTTGACGTGTAACTAACGCATTTACGCGGTCAGCGATCTGCTGCCAGGCTTTGGTTCTCCGGGTTCCAGAGGTTTTAGCGTTCCCTTTTCTTGTGATAATGTCCTTCTCCTCGTCATAGCTCTCCAGGAGAACCTGGAGTTCCATTTCATTGAAATAAGCGGCCCGTTTCGCCATATCGATCAGGGTTTCCATGATCCATACATCACGTCTTTTTAAGTTTGGCGTGGACGCGCACAACCCTGTGTTAACCAACCCCGAGTTGATTGAACTAATGCATAACCGCTGCTGTGGAACCGAAAACTCTGGGTTGGTCGGCACAGGGTCAATCAACCTAGAGTTCAGCGTTGACTCAGTGTTTGTTAAACCTCCGTTCGTGGAACACCCCTCTGTATGCAGTATACAGTACACTGCGCAGTATGTAGTCGGCAGTACGGTAGTATGCAGTTTCGAACATGGACATAATACACGCGTGTATTATGTCGTCATACGTCAACGCCGGTAAAATTGTCAAATTATATAGTGAGTATTTAAAAGGTCTACCGTTAAAATTGACTGAAAACACAAGCATTTTAATGTACATCCCGATTATATATTAAATATATATTCAATATATTATATACAAATGTATATATATACACACCATTTTCCACTAAAACGTGCATTCGGTGTAACCAAGCTTCAAGCATATGGTTTTGTTGCCAAAAAGCAAAAGAAATGAGCCTTTTTGCAAAGTTGCACTTGTTGTTGCAATTGTTATTTAATTCTGGTGTTGTTTGTTTGATGCTTGTTCTGTTTGTTGTTCATTGTTTTAATAAGATAAATCCTGGTGCTGTTTGTTGTATTTTTTTATTTCTATTTTCTTATATATAAAAGGTTTACTTGAAATAAAACATGTAATGAAAAGTTATGTAGATGCTTGATTTTTTTAGAGAGTAAAATATGAGACAAGCTTTACAAAAAAAAAAATCTTAGAGTCTAATTGAAAAGACAACAAAAAAATTGCAATAGATGCAAAAGAACAGCTGTTTAAAATCCTCCTCCTGTAAAACAGTATTGGTCGAGCATTTAAACGTGATGGCTGCATTTGGTGCTGACGTCTTATACATTTGTATTTCTTAAGCAGGTGTCAAGTAACCTAACCTGGAACATGTTTCACACACTGCACGTGACTTGGCTGTAGCGCGAATAAAATTTCAGTCAGAAGATTTTTTTTCACTTTAATCCCTGTATTCTGTAACGTTAGATAAATGGACCAACGCGAACACAGGTTGTGGGACCCTGGTTTTCAGACCGTAGCGTTAGAGACGTTGGGATTGATTACACAGCTAACTTGGTTATTTTGCTATTTAAGCTGCTTTTGTTTGTTAGTGTAAAGTAAAACTAATTCTAACATTTGATTTTGCTTTAGGGAGCCAGCAGAATACTGCTCAATTTATCAAGCTGAGGGGGGAGAATGACGAGCTCTTCACCGCGGTGAAACATTCTGCAAGTGTGTCTTGGGGGTAAGGAAACAATCGTTTATTTATGTCGTAAGTTAGTTTATAAAAATTATTATAGGCCATTTATATATCTAAATTTGACCATCTTGTAAAGGTTAGTTAAATTAGCCCTCATTAAACAGCAGGACGGATACAACATCCCCAGAAATCGTTTACTACGATGTCCTATTTTGGGCTATTAACGAAAGAAAGACAAAAAAAGTCACAGCTCGCATCAGTACTAGACAGCACGAGAAAAACAAACAAAGAAAAAGTGTGTTTTGACTTCTACTGGTTGTCTTATTATTATGGGCTTCATATAGGATGAGGGCTAATTTAAATGTAACCTTTACAAGATGGTCAAATGTATATATTATAAATGGCCTATTGTCAACATGGGCTATTAACATGATTGATAAATGTGTCTCTTGTTTTCTCTGATTAATAATCTCTCTGTGTTTAGGACAATTCTGGAGAAAATAGGCCTGCAGGGGAAGGTGACTCCCCTGCAGGCAAAGAAAAAATGGGATAATTTAAAAAATATATATAAAGTATGTACAGGTCATTTTAAATATACATTATTTGTTTTAACCATGCAAGTTAATAAACACTTTTTCTGAAATGTGTTTTGATACTGCTGTTGTTGTTAACTGCCATGATTGATTTCCTCTGCCTTAGGATTGCAAGTTTCCAGGGTCAGGAGAGGGCGTAGGAGGGAAACCCACTGCTGCCACTTGGCCCTGGTTTGTCCTCATGGATGAGGTATTGGGAAAGAGGCATTCCACCAACCCCCCTGTCCTAATTGCCTCCATCCATGAGAACACACCAGGGCCAAGTACAGCAGTGGTGGATCAGGAGGTGGAGGACCAGGAGGAGGAGGAGGAGGAACAACAGCGTCCAAGGTCCAAAAAGAGGGACAGAGAGGAAGAGATGTTCCAACTAATTAAAGAGGACATGAGGCTAAATAGGGAGGCAGAGGAGAGAAGAGCACAGGAGAGCCGGGAGAGAATGGATCGTTTTTTCTCAATTTTGGAGCGTTTAGTTGATAAATAATTTATGTTCTGTTATATTATATATACGTGTTTACATTTATTTATTTATTTATATATATTTATTTATTTATATTAATCCTCTATACATTTCTCTACATTTATCTACTATTTATTAACTATTTATTAAAATCCTGATTAACTTTTTTATATGAACTAATTTATTTGCATCAAACTTATAAAACATGTATAAAACAATAAAACTATTTACAACAAAAAACATTCATGTGACTATTTACAACAATTATTATAAAACTACTATATACAAAAACATAATGATTCAGCAGAGCAGGGAGCCCCTGGTGGTGCTGCTGGACCCGGATGGGCTGCCACATTAAAGACCCTGGTGTCTCCTGTCAGTGGGACATCCAGGGGTGGTCTCCAGAGTGCTGGATATGCCTCTCTCCACTGTCCACCGCACCGAATGGGTTTGCAGGGCTGACTCAATCGACGGCTGCCATGTCACTAAAATATTTTTGGAAAAGGGCAAGAATAAGAGTGCATACTAAATACTACACAACCTTATTTTGACAAAAGAAATCTTGCCACAAATTATTTGAACGGGTAAAACTATTCTACAAAACATTTTAAATAAATAGAAATAGCTTTTCAATTATTTTACTTGCCTGTATATATTGGTGGTCAGGGGGGGCCTCCTCCAGGGCAGACACCTCTGCAGACAGCTGGTCCCGCCAGGGAGCACCACTGGCTGCCTCCAAACCATCGCCCCCCTCATCCTCCTCTACATCGTCCTCAGGCTCATCCTCCTCCTCTGGGGCCATGATGTCATCGGCCCCAAGGCAGATGTTGTGGAGGATGGCACATGCTGTTATGACCTGAAATGGTAAAGAAAAGAAATGAACAAATTATATATACCTCCTGAGAAAATAATAAATGTTTTTTGATTTACTCTTAGTATTCTAAAAAATCCTGTTGAGTGATTACTTACGTGAGGTACGAAGGTGTGGTGCACCTCCAGCGCTTGCAGGAAGATGGCCCTGAACCTGGTCTTCATCATTCCAAAAGCACGCTCTATAATGGAGCGTGCCCTGGAATGATGCCAGTTGAAGCGCTGGGCTCCCACACCTCGCACTGGCCTCTTGTAGGGAGTGATGAGGGGTAGTGGGTGTTGGAGGCAAGGGTACCCGCCGTCTGCAAGGATGAAGTGCCCTGGAGGAGGGTAGAGTGACCTATACAGTGGGCTGTGGCGGAGGACTCTGGAGTCATGGACTGACCCAGGCCAGCCCACGTACGTATCAAGGAAGCGGCCCTGATGGTCACAAACAGCCTGCAGAATTATGGAGGAAAACAGTTTGCTGATCCTGTAGCAGTGACCATCAGGGCCGCTCGGTGGCTTGATACGGACATGGCAGCCGTCGATTGCTCCCGCTGCTTTCCCAAAAGCGCGGTGTCTTGCCAGCCCTGCAAACCCATGGGTCACTGCCGCCAGGTCTTCAGGGGTCTTCGGGAGGTGGATGACCTTAAGATAGGATAGGATAAGATCAACTTTATTATCCCACACAGGACATTTTCTTGTTACAGCAACTCAAGAGTCAAAGATAGAGGAAATTTGTGATAAAATAAATATAAATATACTTTGCGGCGAATGGCCACCACCTCCTCAGTGACCCTGTGGACGATGCGGTGGACAGTGGAACGAGGCATCCCGAACACTCTGGAGACCACCCTGTATGATGTCCTACTAGCCAGCCAGAATAGAAACACCAGGGTCTCAATGGTGGCACCCCATCCATGGCTCCGCTCCTGGCCGAGAAGGTCCAGCAGCACTGCCAGGGCCTCCCTGCCCAATCTGAAATCAATTTTGGTGTCCTGGCCATTAAAATAACGGTCCAGGACAGGAACCGTTGGATTGATCCTGCAGTACGAAACAGAAGAAAAACTGTTGAACAATAGCTGGATATTAAGTGTGGAGAGTTAAGATAGATAATGCTTAAATATATATATATATATATCATTATCTATCTATGCAATAGTTATATATCAATATATATATATCAATATATATATATATATATATATATATATATATATATATATATATATATATAGTTAATAGTTATATATCAATCTAAGTTACTCAACCTTTATTTAGCAGATTAATGACAGAAACATTTTTTTATATTAATGTAAGGTTGAGACTATTTTAAATATGTAATTATATTGTCAAAGTTCAATGACATTTACGCTAGCCATATAACACGATAATGTTAACAATACTGCTGGTTAAAAGTAAGGTAACACAGCTTTACCAATCTGTGGTCTTCTCTTTCTCGGAGCCGAAGATATATCCCCCGTCGGCTCCGGCGGTGAGTATTCTCCAACTCCTCCAATAAAAGATAAAAGATAAAAAATATAATTATAATTTCTGGCTCCATTTTTGTTAGTTTCTTTGTTGGTTTATTTGTTCTTTTTTCACTGCGCTGTCCGGTATAACTTCTGTTTACTGTCAGGTCAGCTGTCAGGGTTGATAGGTGACAGGAGCAGCGTGGTCACGCAAGATAAAGGGCGGTAACGGTTTGTTACGTAAACCGGAAATGCTCCGTAGGCTAGACTGTCCCATTTCTTCGGCCTTCGGAGTGTCCTTCGCGGTCTACGAAGGCCGCATCCTTCGAAGGACGCGGTCTACGAAGGATGAGTCCTATGAATTGGGACACAGCCTGTATAGGAATGAATGGGCGGCCATTTTCCAGTCTGTGGTCCATCCTTTATTATGTCCATGGGACACGCTCGACAACGAGAGTTGGTTTTTATTGAACGCTCGACAACGAGGGTTGGTTTTTATTGAACGATACTTCAACACGGAACACCTGCACGAAACGATGGTCACGTCACTCTCGGTGATGGTGTCGACAACAATGAACACACGAACAATGAACATGTTACAGTTTTTTTCAATTGCTTGAACACTATAGACACATGCTTAGACCAAAGCAACACAACTTGAAGTTTTTGTTTCGATACCTTAAACACATGTAACCATTCCTTAAACAAAAGCGCTGCTTTGCACTTTAGTTGCAATGGTGCAACCCACTTGCTCCTTTCTGCAACACACTTGCTCCTGCACACTGCACAGTATTTCATACATAAGACACTTAATTCAAAAATGACGTCTCATTGTACCATTGGGAAAAGACATCTATTCAAAATCCTAAACACATTGGTTAATTGAGAATACTTTCTTACACACCTTAAAACACTTTCTTCCAAAACTGAACACCAATCAGCCAGCTGCAAAAAGGCCTCAGTTAAGCCATTTTGAGAACTTGCAAGCATGGATGCAGCAAGAGCAAGAGGTAGAGGTAGAGGAGGAAGAGGAGGACAGAGAAATAGAGGATGATGTGGTGGAAGAGGCCGTGCACGGAACATTATCTCCGATGACATAAGAGCAACTTTGGTGGACCATGTCATACTGTAAACCATGGCCTGACTATGAGGGAAGCTGGGCAGAGAGTCCACCCTAATCTAAGCCGTTTCACAGTTTCATCCATAAATAAGGACATTCCGACTGGAAGACAGGTATGTCTTCAACTCTCTACTTTCTACTCTACTCAGACTGTATCTAGAGTTTGCAGTACTGTACCATATCACATGTACTGTATTGCAGGGTGGCTAATGCTCCTTTTTGAACGAAAGTGGTAGTTTTGTGATTACTTACATTGAGATGTTTCAGTACTTTCTATGGTATAGACAGTAAAGTACATTATATACAGTACTATAAAAAAGAAGCAAACCAATACAGTAACATTTCGTGGTTGCTTTTTTCTATAGAATGACTAGAAGACCTTCTGGGGGCGGACGCCAACGCCTGTTCACCCAAAGAAAAGAAACTTGCCATTGTGGACCTGGTCCGAGCAAACAATGCAATCCGTCTCAACAAGCTACAGCAACAAATACTTGCAGATAGAGAAGTATTCAATAACATAGACTAGAGCGAGTGATCATTTCCACTATCAGACGCATCTTGGTAAAGCACCAAATTACCATGAAGCAATTGTACAGGGTCCCATTTGAGAGAAACAGTGTCAGGGTCAAAGGACTTCGACGTGAATATGTACAGGTAAGTGTTACAGTCCATGTTTTTCTGTGTTCACAGTACAGTAGGGTTTATTTATTTATTTATTTTTGCTCAAAAAATGTATTTACTGCAATGTAATGTACAGTACTGCAATGTACAGTATTTAGTATTTATTTTGGTTGTGGTGAAAACGTGCCCTCTGTGGAACTGAATAAAACAGTGAACATGAAAGACTGCAGTGTTTTATATAAAGTAGACCAGTGTGTTGCTGCTGATCTGAAAGTGTATTCATATGATGCAAGTGTGTTTCATTTTGACATCAGAGTGCCATTCTTACAAAGAATTGTTAGGTTTCGATAGCCGAGTTTCAATTTGACTTAGATGTGAATGGTTTATTTCCCAGTGTTGTGTCTTATTTGCTTGTGTGTTGAGTTTTGACACAACAAGCCAAATTTTGCAAAACGTGTTCAAGCAATTGAAAAAAACTGTAATAGAACAACACAAAACCACATTACATCCCGAACCCATTCAACCCACTTAATCCTAACAACAAAACAAGTTAACAAAAGCCCCTTTTGTCAACTGACAACCCCTATTCCCAGAATCCCCCGCGGCTCCGGAACACGGCGTCCACAGCCGTGGTCGCCACAATATAGGCTATATATTTTTTCATTTTACATTCCCCTCTGCCTTGGAGCAAAGCCTGACCCCGAAAACGTTTTCTTCTCCATTCGAAATGAATGGGGGAATAGCACCAACAGGGGGCCATACGTTCTCCTAGCATTTGGTGAAATTGTTACGTAGCCTATATTAATCTTTATTATCTGAATGGGAAATGCAATATTTTAGGACAGATACACCATTAAACGCGTTTCTAATGACATTTCTAGCGAGAAATGTAAATTTTCCTTACATAATCTTCAGTCAGTGAATGTGTATGATCTTTATTAATCTTTATTATCTGAATGGGAAATGCAATACTTTAGGACCGATTCACCGTTAAACGTGTTTCTAATAACATTTCTAGCGAGAAATATACTTTTTACTTGCATAATCTCCAGTCAGTGATTGTGTCTGATCTTTAGTTTTATAGTTATTAGGAAGATTTTATCGGCTCGCTCGCATGTTTCAACGACGTCAGGTTGTTAGGGACGCTGCTTTCGCTAAACTAGCAGCTGACGTGTTTCCTGCGTTTGTGTTATTAAACCGTTACTTTATGTAACTTTTAATGATATCATCTTGTTAGAAACACGTATATCTGAGGGCCAACCCAGTCGCCAAAAGCATACGTTGACAGTGTACGTTTCGTGAACACTGGATTACGTCGCATTTCAACATAAAATAGCGTGTTATACACACACACACGCACGCACACGCACAGACACACACAGACACACACACACACACACACACACACACACACACACACAAACACACACACACACACACACACACACACACACACACACACACACAAACACACACACAAGCACACGGTGCATTTCGCTGCTATAACAACAACAAAAAAATATTCCCTCAAATATTATTACTTTCAAAACATTGGCCAAAATGGCCAATAATATCATATTTATTTGGGATGCTTCTAGGACATTTTGGCTGGATTTTGAACGGTATGTGGGCAGCACGTTTTTTGCAGGACCTGGCAACCCTGCACTGCTGCCCGAGGTGCTGAAATGCTCCGGAACAGATCTGGATCCACCATCCCCCCCCCCCTAAATAAATACTATGGCAGAATAAAGAATAAATTCATGCATTATCATTAAACTTGAACATTTGTTTTTACAGTACAGTGGTGGAGGGATCGACGCATGTTGGCCAACCCGGAAGTTAGCGTCGCCCTGGGTTCCCTTGACAAAAAGCCTACGGGTTTTTTCATTGGATTTTGAATTATTGCAGAAAAATTAGCACATTTGAAGCACCTCCTCAAAAACTGAAAATAAAAAAATTAATAAAAAGAACCGTGCTCCAAAGAACGAAATGTAAACCAATGCATTCTGAATGGGAGTGTTTCTCCGATTTTTCCATGCTACACAGAACGAAATGTAAACCCATGCAAATAAAGACTTCATGGTCATAATAATTTAAATATCATTAATCTCCTGAGTGTGTTGGGTGGTATTCTATTTATTTCAACGGGGCTGCATCCAGTCACTTGACCGTCATGGTTGCTATGGTGGTTGCTATCGACCGCCCCCTCTAATCCTTACATGGCTCTAAAAACCACGCGGCAAAGGAGCTGCCGTATATTGTGTTGTTTTTGTCGTAAACTGGGGTCCGACGGGTAAAAAATAGACAGATATTCCGAGGTATCCTTAAAAGGCAGCTTGGATGTTTTTATTTTCTGCAGTTTAGACTTATTCTATAACCTATTTTTGAAAGAAAAACACCAAGCTCATTGATTTAACGAGGCAGGGTTATTTGAAACAATTTATTAATAAATATTTGTGAGAGGTCATTCCTTCTCCTGAGTTTGCTTCCTATTTATGTCTAGTGTACAACCCTACTGTCCACAAGCATCACCCCCCCCCCCCCCCCCTCCCCATATGGATTTGGAGAATTGTTGCCACGTCCCAGTGGTGGAGGTATCATATGTATGAAAGAGGATATTCAATTATACTACAATGATCAATTAGGAGGCCGAACAGGATGCCGGGCTGTTGTTCAGCGTATTCCTGCTCAAATCGGCGGACCATCCACAATAGGAATCGGGGGATTACTTTTCACAAGTAAGATTTAAAATGACCGTACTATTGGTATAATTGGTATTGAATAATAAAACATGCCAAACCATGTGGCCTTTATCATAGCTACACGTATGACAAAAAACTGCATGAAAATCTGTGGTATTCAGTGAGGTATGATTAATTAAATGCGCTGACAGTTCATTGCTCCAGCCAAACGGATTACACTGAGTGGAGCGGATGACCACTCCAAGATGGCGGCCCCACGTCTCGTCAGCGCCAGTAGGCGGTAGCATTCGATGCTCCGTCTATCATATAAGATGTCTATGGTGTCCTCCCCCCTGCAAACGTGTGTCCCCCCCCCCCCCCCCCCCTCGACAAACGTGTCCCCCCCCCCCCCCCCCTCAACAAACGTGTCCCAAACGTGTCCCGCACAAAAAATCGGACTTGTAGATGGGCACGATTTATTATTGAGAAACTTTACAGTTCCGATATGATTTAATGGAGTAAATAGCTGCAACAGTTACAAGTCACATAGTGCCAATTTAAGGAACTGGATCATGACTATTTCTGGGAGTTTAACCAATGATGCATTGCTTTCCCTTGTTCAGTACCTTGATACAATAAAACCTTACCTTATAATTCAGTGAGAAGGCCTATACTCAACCACCCTTAACCACATCTTTCAGCTGAAGTCTTCCCAAAAGCATTTATCTCTATGTATCGATCTATTCCAGTATAAAGTCTGTTAACTAGCTCCAGTGGGTCCGCTGATAATGCTCTACTACAATCATCTGTCCTTCTTCATCTGATATCTCAATACATGCAGGTGTGATGGAAAGCATTTAAATTGGTGCAGATGAAATAGAGCTAACTGTTTGTTATTGTGCCAAAAAGGTCTACTCTCCAAATCAGAAAGATGTAGCCTAAAATACATGTTTTTTATATGAAAACCTTGTGCTTTTTAGAAACCCATCTGCAGAGGTAGTACAAATGCTTGAAGTGTATTTTTTTTTTACAACCAACAAAATATTAAAAGAAATTACATATGGATGGGTTAAGACATCACATTACATGTAGTGTAAAGATTAGTAAGGAACAGCACCTAGATGCCGTACTTGACTTTAAAATCTTCAACAGCCTTAATATAGCCTTTCGTTGCTTCTTCTTTGGAAAGACCTGTTGGTTAGACACAGTGAATTCAGTCAGTTGGGAGAGAAAATTCACATTAATTAAGCATTCAATTTTGTGCCTTTAATATTCAAAAGTCGAACCAAATTTATTTAAATAGAGCGTTAATCTATTCTACTCTCACAAGCACAGGATTTGGGATAAAATAAGAATACCATGAGGGAAAAATATATGCGAATACACTCCGGAGTTTGAAAGTTGTATTTGTTAAAGTAATGACCTTTTCTGGATTTCCACGCGTCCCATTTCTTCTTCCCAACAAAGTCTAGCATCCCAGGTCGCTCTGCAAGCAACCCCAGATGTCACAAAATGTACAGTTTGTAATATTAAACAGTTTGTATAAATTATAAATATTCATCAGCTATTTTAAATATTCATCATCAATCGTGCCTAATGCAATCGACCAGTTCTATGCGGATTCGTTAAGAATAGTCAAAGTCAAACAACAAAAAAAATCCTGCATGGATGTGTAATATGTAGGCTAGATAGATAGATTGAAAGAGAGATAGATGTAACTAGATAGACAGACAGACAGACAGACAGACAGACAGACAGACAGACAGACAGACAGACAGACAGACAGACAGACAGACAGACAGACAGACAGACAGACAGACAGACAGACAGACAGACAGACAGACAGACAGACAGACAGACAGATAGATAGATAGATATAAAACGATATATCTATAAAACTATAAATATAAAACGATATATAAAACTATATATGTAACTTAGTACTGGGGTACATGTTAACCAACGTGTTCAAGCCACGCCCACAAACACACGTCATCGACCTCCCTAACTGGTTATTGGATGAAACCTTTGTTCGACTTTACATCAAAAGAAGAACCCACGCACACATTCAGTACAGAACAGAGTTATAACATGATGTATGCTTAGGGTTTCATTCACTTTTGTTCATTTAAAGAAAAGGACACAACTGGGTATAAACCGATCTCGCTTTACCCAAAGTGCCCAGAAATTATGATCACAATTGTCTTTCTCATGTGATATTGGAGGGGAGGAAACGATCTCAAGGCCTAACTTTAAACACTAAGAGTAACCAGATAATCAGTATATGGGGGGTCTCTCACCTGTGATTACATCCCCCTCGGTGGTCTGCTTGTAGAGCCCGTACAGGACCCCCAGGTCCTCGGTGCTCGGCCTCACCTTCAGGACCTTCGACTCCTCCACGGCTCTCTGGAACTCTTCCTCCTGCAAACGCAACCCATTAAACACATAACAGAGGAATACATGATGTGGTTCAGGGATAGATGGTAGTATGAGCCCGATTGCGAAATTAATAGAAATGTTACTGACGGACATGACGGCCGATGGATCTCTTCTCCTACCTCAGAGGGCGCAGCGCTTCATTTATAGGCTCTGGTGGTTGAACCGGTCGATCTGCATAGCACCCACCGAGAACAAGCATATGTGTGAAAGGTAAGTGTCCACCTGGAGGGAGGGTTCAATCTGAACCAATGCTGTTTAAATATTGCGAGACAAAAAAGGATTTCCATGTTTTTATAATCCATTCACCACCGCCTGTGATGCCAGTTCCCCAGTAGACACCAACAGATGGCACTGTCGACACCCTCGATGCTGTAAACCCCCCTACAAATGATATAGGCCTAGCCGCCTAGTAGGCTACTCCAACCAAGATGTCTATGACTCCAACACCGTAGCTCACACCGTCAGGTTCAGCAGATGAAACCCGTCGTTAATCAACCTTATTGATCCTAGTAATCCTACATCAATAACTAACTAAATAAAAGTTGTCAGAGATTCACTGCAGTGATACCTTCACAGCTGGTGAAATCGAGCTGACTAACTAGCAGGCAATGACTGAAAATCGGTCGTCTACCAAGATAAAAAATATATATAATTACACTGTGCACATTCAAATAAAGATTAGTATATGCATCATAAAGGCCCTCTGATATAATATAGAGAGTTGACAATTCAAAAGAGGTAGCAATTTAATCAATTTACCCCCGGTAAATTGATTGATAGGCCTACCTTCACAGATGGCGAAGTCGAGCCAACAAACTAGCAGGCAATCTGTCTTCTACAAAGAAAAAAATATACATAATTACGCTGTGCATTTACAAATAAATATCTGTATATGCATCATAAAGGGCCTCTGATAAAATATAGACAGTTGACAATTCAAAAGAGGTAGCTATTTAATGCACTTACGTCAGAAATTACTCAACGGCCAGCAATGGAAATGAATGATCTCCTACGCAGTAAATCATTGGTTCTCAAAGTGCGGCCCGCAGAAACATTCCTGGGGGCCCAAAATGACATACAGATGTAATTTCTTTTAAATTATTATTATTATATCAATATTAATTTAAACAAAAATAAATAAATATCAAGAGAAAAGTCGACTCTCTCTAGCTTTCAATTAAATCCTGTTACATTTGTTATTTTTAATCCAACTGTACAATACTTTGAAAGGATGAACCTCGGTTTTGTGATTTAGACCTCACTTAACCTCACTCCCAGAAGTCCACGGTGCAATGTTCTTTTTCACCACTGGGATGCTGACGGCGTTTCCCGCCAAATTTATTTTCCTTTGGCGGCCGCTCAGCCAAATTTTGGGTTCCTAAATTGGCCCTCAGCTGTCAAAACTTTGAGAACCCCTGCCGTAAATGGATGTTTTGGAACCATGCGAGGCTCCATGCCCCGGAAGTAGGCGGCAAGCCTACTGGGGTACATGGGACTACAACAAAAGAAAACAGTGCTGTCTTTTCCTATTCAAAGGAAGCACGTTTTCATCTCTCCTTGACGCGATGACGTTTTCACCAAAGGTTAAGTAAAGGAGGCATAATGGTTAGGAGATTTGACTATTATTAGAGGCCCAAGGCCCTGAATCCCAAGAAGTGTTAGCAGAGGAAGCCCAACCTGTGCCGGCTGGGGTCCACAGGGAATCACCCAGCAGAGCCCTACTGCCCATCAGAGTAACTGGCTTAAGAGAACCATCAATATACAAACGGAGAGATGCAGCTGAGATACAAGAAGGAAGAATTCTCTCCAAGCAACGGGACTGAATACATTTAGACATTATAACATTTTCATTATAGAAGTGAACGCTTGAAAGTGTTGTGTTGGTGCTTTTTGTGTCACCAGAGAAATGGGATGCGAATGGTGGATAATTGATACCATGGGGCGGTCCAACGTTTCTCTGCCCCTCCCTCTTTTCCCTCTGTTAAATGAATGACATGTTGATCCTTCCAATGTCCTGTCTTTTGCCTTTGGCCTTTGGTAGTCATGAGATGTATCCTTCTTCTGACCAAAGCAGTTTATAACATAATATTTCATGCTGATTCCAAAAATGTAGGTGACATGTACATTGGCCTGCTTGTTTGCATGCAGTGGGCGTGGCCAATGTGTTTCAAGCTGTGGGATTTGGAATTCTTTATTTGAAATTTATGGAGACTAATAGCAGTCCAATGAGTCTTAAGAGCAAGTTTGATGGAATTTGAAGACTCGCTTTAGGAAAAGGTTGAAAAGGTGTGATTGACGAAAGCACTTGTGTCTTACTGCATATTTGTAGATATGCCACAAAAAGCTGCATCATCTGACACCAACGTCATGACAATAAGTCAAACTGTGGTTCATATATTCATATTACTGTGGTGGTGTTCAATCAGCGACTGTAGCGCCCCCTTTGGCCGGTCTCTGACCACATGTCTACTGGTTTATCTTGACTAATAGGACTGGTTTCAGGGCCATTGAATTAGAAAAGTGGTCCATAAGTCTTTTAGAAAAATAGGCTTTTGAGGAAATTCTATATATATGCATGCATAGAGACAACATGAGTGAAAGAAAAAGAGTAATTAAAGGAGCAGTATTAACATGAGGACAAGCGTTTTAAAATGGTTACTGGGGTCCGAGCTCATGCAGGTTGCCAGGTTGAGGGCCCTTGACGAAAACGAGCGCAAGACGAGCCTAGCTCAACATTATGTTTTGAAACAAGTGCAATTTTTCTATTTTGACAATGAAAAGGGACGACGAGCAATACACTTTGACGATAAGCCAATGTATAGGTTTTATAAGTATTTATTGTCTACAAATTATAAACCAGCTCAAGTTGCATCTGTCTTGAAATCCTTCCTGGCTCAAAGCTGTCTCTATCTTTCTAATGCAGCTCCACGATGTACCAGTACTGTTTAGGCCGGCTCTGCTCATGGAGCTTCTTAGAAATATGATAAGGCTATTTAGGGCAGGTTGAATCCGGCTTAATCTCAGTTTATCCATTTAGCTTGCTGTAGTCTGTATGTGTGCCAATATGTTTAATATCTGGCCACCCGGGGTAAGTGAATCAGAACACACAGGTCGGAGAAGATGATTATAGTGACCATACTGGCTGTGTCATGTTGTCGGAGATTAAAGTATTTAGCATGTTTCCCTATTCTGAATACCAATCTTCACAAATAGTAAAATACTTTGGTTACATATTGTACTTTTAAAATAGGCCTACATGCAAGAAAAAAGTGTGTCGCCTATAGACTGTTCTAATTCAGATATAGACGTTTTATTCACAAAGACAGCGATTATTTATAATTATGCATACAAATGTAAAATATATTTCATTAATTTGTGACATATGGATGAATATCAAAAAGTTGGTGCTTTGCCAACTGTCAAACGGTGAGCAGATATTATGTGGCGGCAGTATTGTCTCTCCATGAGGATGAAGCACCAGGGGTCCAGATCATAATTAAGATACTGCCCTGCAATCGATCCAATAGGGGGCGCTAATCAGCCGCTTATTGTTGCATTTACACTCAATTTAATTAGTGGCAAATTAGCATCTTAAAGATAATCTGTTCTTCAAAAATGTTCTATTGCTACAGCCATATAGCAACGACTTTCTTGAAAATGGTGTAAGGTGTGCTGTGTTTTTCACTCATATCCACCTTTGCTTTGCTTTTGTTTCAAAGCAATCAGAACATTTGTAATTATATTATTATTGCGTGTATGTTCTTATTGCATTATTACATGTTATTATGTTTGAAACCTTTGTTTGAAACCTACAACTAGGCCTATAGGAGCATTACCATGGGCTGTGATATGATGGCTAAAGTTATTAGAACTAGGACTGGGCTTACCAACCTATTGCTTTTGAATTTATACAAATATATATATGAAAGCAAATAGCACCTATATATATATATATACATATATATATATATATATATAGGCCTATATATATATGAAAATAAATGGCATCAATATATTTGTACAAATATTGCCACTCTACCTGATTTTACATTGTTGTGAATTGATGAGGACATGTGAGATATTGTCGGCGCCAGGTAAAGGAGGAAGATGTCTGAACAAAGAGAGTTGATAAGCGGTCCTCTGCCCAGTTATCACCTGCTCTGGACGGGGTTGCTGCTGGCCGATCAATGGCCTGCAATGATTGCCCCAGTCTAAATATTAGCTGTGAAGCTTCTCTTTCATGTGTGGGGATGTGTCGCCAGGCGGCTCCTGCCCTGTTGACTCTGCGCTCCATTTATCTGAACTATAGCCGTTAGAAAGTTCTCCAAGACGCGCTGCAGATCGAAATGTGGCATTGAATGGGATGGATGTATGGGTCCCCTATCAAGGGTCTGCCATGGGCCTATCAGGGTCTGATGAAATAGGAGCGGGCAGTGACCCACGCTGGACGACTTTAGAGAGAGAGAAGTTGAGTTACTGTTTAACCGGTTTGGGGAAACGCTCCGCAGGGAATACAGATCTATTAGGTGAGCTATTAAAGTGACTCACGTTCATCGGCTGTCTGATAACCGGGCAGATAGCGAGGGTATCCACCCCCCAGCAAACATCAAACATTCAAATGATGAGTTAATCACCCCGGCCGGCTACCGTATGAGCCCAGATAATGACTTAGCCTATACTAAAGCTGATATCTGGATATAACATTACGGCTTTTGATCCACACATGGTTAATAAACATGTTTGCTTTTGCCTAAATTCAGGAAATTTGTAGTAGGCCTATTGTTTATTATGATCCATTTGTTTTTCTGGTGTGGATTCGATAGAGAAAGTCATGTCAGATTATTTCATGCTTTCTTAATAAAAGACTCCTGATCACCCCGAGATGAGTTGGAAGTGCGAGGTTAAACATCGAATGAATACGAGACAAAAGGCAATGGCTATTTAAGAACCGTGATTTAAGTTATGTTTGGTTAAATTGATAATCACCCTCCTCGACCCCCTATGGACAAATCAATCCCCGTGAGGTGGATCTCATCGGTGACGTCATCCCTCCGCCCCCCTCCCTCCACCGCGTCGTCATTATTAGTTTTAATAACGCGACGAACAAGTGGTCGGTGGTTTCAGCTAACACTGTCAAATGAATATGTTTAGGTTCTTCCCTCGCGACAATCTCTGTCCCCCTGTCGAACTGCGACGAGCCAATCACAGGCGGCCACTGGCCCCCTGCAGGAAGCTGCAGTCCCTGCGCGTAAAGAAAGGAGGAGAAGCAGCAAGCGCAACAGTTGGCTTCTGACACACAACTTCAAAGTCTGCAGACTAGCGCGACCTGGAGGCACCGGGAACAGACCGACAGCACCGGGGACAGATCGACCACACTGGGGACAGACCGACAACACCGGGAACAGACCGACCAAACCGGGGACAGACCGACCGGGACACCTGAGGGGAATCCACGCGCATTGGGAACTCGAAGGAGGAGAAGGTCCCAGATGTCCGAGTGCAGGCCACTAGCCCGTTGTGGGACGCAGTAGGACCACCAGAGTTTTAGTCCAGGCGCTCCTCGGTACTTGCTGGAGCGCTGTCGGGCGGCGGAGGATTCGCGGTTCATGACAGCGGAGGTTGACGGCTCTCCTCATGCAGTTCCATCATTCAACGTCCACCACCATGAGCGCGCCTCTTTACGCGCCGACACCTGTCCACCTGACGCCGCCGACGCCTTTCTACATCGAGGACATCCTTGGCCGGAGCGGCGCGCCGCCCGCCGCCTCTCATTCCGCGTCGGCGCCGGGCTCTTCCTCCACGGCCCCGCTCCTCGTGCCCACGCCGACCCTCCCGTCCCCCAACTCGTCCTTCACCAGTTTGATCACGGCCTACCGCACGCCGATCTACGAGCCGACCCCTCTCCACCACCATGCCTTCCAGCACCACACTGCGGCGGCGCTCAACGCGTCTTACGCCTCCATCTACCCGTTCCACGCGCACCCGCACAGCCGCTCCATGGGGGACTATGCCCACGCGCTGTTCCGGCACGACCCCATGGGTGAGTGGAGGGGAAGCGTTCAGGGGAGCCGGGAACAGCGAGGGGTCCTTTGAGAGTGTTTATGTTTTATTATGCGTTCACATCTTCTTGTATTTTCTATGCAACACTCTAGACATCATTAGCATCGGAGCACACTTTGGGAACTTCTGGGCTTTGACAGCCAAGTAAACCAACATAGTGTGTTCACTGGTAGTATTGTGTGACCTGTGGAGCTGTGGTCTGAGGTCAAACCAACCCTTGACTTCTCCTGTTCACTGATAAACGTTGTTTTTTTCGGTTCGGTGAAGACCTGAACTTAGACCAGCAGAACATTAGAATGTGATCTAACTTACAACCTACAGCATCTAACTTGTTTGTGTATGTGTGTGTGTGTGTGTGTGTGTGTGTGTGTGTGTGTGTGTGTGTGTGTGTGTGTGTGTGTGTGTGTGTGTGTGTGTGTGTGTGTGTGTGTGTGTGTGTGTGTGGTGGTGTGTGTGTGTGTGTGTGTGTGTGTGTGTGTGTGTGTGTGTGTGTGTGTGTGTGTGTGTGTGTGTGTGTGTGTGTGTGTGTGTTTGCGCGTAGGGTGGTTTATTGAGTGAGTAAGTAAACCAAAAACAAGGCTGCTCTACAAAGTTTGAATGCTATACGGGACAGGATAACGCAGCCTCCATCCAGCTGCCCGACTCTTTCCTGTCCATTGTTCAGAAACATCTGAGGAGCAAGTCCTCTCGCAGAGTAGAAACTAAAACACACTCAATCACTTGTTATTCCACCGCTGTATTGTCTCTATCAGGGTTCCTCAGTAGGGCCCGTCAGGGGACGCGCGGCAGTTGGTGTGCACGTGTGCCTACCGAACCGTCTCTCTCTCTCTCTCTCTCTCTCTCTCTCTCTCTCTCTCTCTCTCTCTCTCTCTCTCTCTCTCTCTCTCTCTCTCTCTCTCTCTCTCTCTCTCTCTCTCTCTCTCTCTCTCTCTCTCTCTCTCTCTCTCTCTCTCTCTCTCTCTCTCTCTCTCTCTCTCTCTCTCTCTCTCTCTCTCTCTCTCTCTCTCTCTCTCTCTCTGCACAAGCCAAGTCCGTTCCGTTCATACCGGAAGCAGTGAGGGGCTCGATAGCAGGGTAAATCTGCTTCCAGGAGCTGTTGAGTGGGTTCCTGTCTCCCCCGGCCTCCCCCTCTCCCCCCGGGCCAGACGTTTCCTGGTGGAGGCCGCTGCACGCCGCTGATTGTTTTATCGACATCCTCAATACTGCCTTATTCAGGAAACACTCGGCCTCTGATAGCCGCTCCGCTCACACACATACCGCTGCACTTCCTCTACCCCCGCCCCCCCCCCACCCCCCCGAAGAGGACCGTTTGAATAAAGCAGAGCTCAGCATTCCGGGGGGTTCGTGTTGACATGGTTGATGATGGTTTATTAGTAATTAATATGGGAGAGATATTTAATTCCAGAGTTATTGGGCTTTAAAGGCAGGCGCCTTGTTTGGTGGATCATGCATCTCGTGGTTTTGCTCTTCATGAATCTCCATGAATAGGCTCAGTGTTTAAAGTCTTATCTTAGTGTTTAAAGTCGTATGGAGACTGATGTGACAGTTGTGCAGCTGATGTAATGGGACAAACGAACCTTATTAATAATAACGCATGTCCTGATCACAGTGTTCCTATAGGCTAGGCCTACTGCTCTGTGTGTTTAGACCAAGGCCAGCGGTATAATCTCACCGCACAGCAGGAAGCACATGAGCGGATATTTGGCCATAGTTTCTCTGTCACGACCTTCTTCCCTAAAAGCGCGCATGCAACCACGGCCTCTAGCATTGAGTCATGTTTATTCATGTTTATAATTTATTTTATTATTTAATTATCGTATGATATAGTTTTATAGTTTAAATCGTATGTGTGGTCCCTCCACAGGGAAGCCACTGCTCTGGCCCCCGTTCATCCAGCGGCCCCTGCACAAGAGGAAAGGCGGCCAGGTCCGCTTCTCCAACGACCAGACCATCGAGCTGGAGAAGAAGTTCGAGACCCAGAAGTACCTGTCACCCCCGGAGAGGAAGCGGCTGGCCAAGATGCTGCAGCTCAGCGAGAGACAGGTAACCACACATAAGTGGTGTCTTTAATCATTCAGAGAGGACATTTGTTACACAATGTATGTTGAACTGTGCTCACCAGAAGTAATAATATCATCCATTGTTATTTAATTATTTTATTATTTCTAATATGTGGTATGTGTATCAGGTTAAAACGTGGTTCCAAAACCGAAGAGCGAAGTGGCGGAGACTCAAGCAGGTAAACGAAAAACAGGTCATTTAAACACGGTTCATTCACATGCTAGGCCTGTGTATTTATCATCAAGTATCACACATCAACGGCATTTATGATCGGCCCGCTAATCCCGAATGGAATTGTTTGTAGGCCTACCTAAGATAAAACAAAAATAAATATGTTTAAGAAAAATATACCACTGAGAATACCAAAAAAGTACCATCACCTCATGGCCATTACACTCTAGTAATTCTATCTACTTTGGTCCAACAGGAGAACCCGCTGGCGGCTAAGAGGGACGCGGAAGACGAGGGTCCCGGGAGACCTAAAGGCCCTGATGCAACCGTTGCCTCGAGTGTTTGCGGGGCGGTCCCGGGGAGCCCCCAGGGCCGCGGGCCCCGCTCGGCCGCCTCGCCGCTGTCACACCGAGACTCGGACTCAGACATTTCCCACGAGACCGATCTGGAGCTGGACATTGAAGACCACGAAGAGGATCACTTCCAGTCAAACCCTCCCCGCTGAGAGCGGCCGGACAGGATTACTCTCTCAGGACCGAGCTGAAGACTTTCCTTGCTTCTTTTATTCAGAGAAACATACTCTAAATAATGAGTTGCTCCACAATTGGCCTGAAAAATAAAATATAAACCAAGGCCTGCTGAAGCCCCCTGGCTCGGTGGGAATGTATCTCGCATGGCCCGTGTTCCGCATTGACTTCATATGAAATATGATTGAATTGTTTCTATGGTTTGAACGGGAGAGTCGATATTCACCGGAGACAACATCTGGTCCAACAGACGCACTGGGACGTTAAATCATGAAATTTGATTTCTTCATCACAATTAGAATAAGTTTCTTTCGCCCTAGACCTAAAGTTGTCTCGGCTGTGACTTATTTGGCAGCGACATCGGACGAGGTGTGTGTGTGTGTGTGTGTGTGTGTGTGTGTGTGTGTGTGTGTGTGTGTGTGTGTGTGTGTGTGTGTGTGTGTGTGTGTGTGTGTGTGTGTGTGTGTGTGTGTGTGTGTGTGTGTGTGTGTGTGTGTGTGTGTGTGTGTGTGTGTTGTGTTGTTTATTTTGTAAAAAAAAAAAAAAAAACGATACGATCATATTTTATAATCAATAAAAGTATTAAACAAAACAAGGATTTCAGGCCATTTCAGTGCGTAATTTTTGTTAAGACGAGAGGATGAGCAGTCAACACCTAGGAATGTTTAGGAACGGAATAAATAGGAATAGATCCATCTATTTAGCGGTTGGCTAATAATTCTTTATTTCGGTCAGATTTAGGCTACAACATAACAGTAGACATGCTGAAGCTTTCCAACGCTGTCCTCTTTAAATATTGTAGCAACCATTATATCAATAATAATAATTAGAATAATAATAAGTTTGATAATAACAGGAATAGTCAAACCCCTAATAAAAATAAATGAAAAAATTATAATAACATTAATTATTATAATTATTAGGCTATATGTATTATTATTATTCTTTGTATTATTATTAACATTTAATATTAAAAGGAATAGTAGAATAAATTAATTATTCTGACCTCTTGTATTGTGAGATTGCTTTATGAACAAACCTTTGATCAAATCAGTTTTTCATGTTTTTGATTGAGGATTGACAAAATATTTGTAATTGATTTAAATATTTAACCAAGAATTAGCCTAAATTCAGATCAAGCCTTCTATTTGTTTTACGATATTATTCATATTTTCGAATAAATAAGGAAGCGTTGGAAGTCGGTGTGATTGTTGGATGTCTGAGTTTCTTCTTAACTTAACCCCTTTTCCCGCCCCAAAACCAACCATCAAACACGTTGGTTCACAGAGCTCATGTAACCTCAATCAGCCAACGACCGCGCGTCAACACCCGGAGTTTCTGTTCGGTTAATTATTGAATCCTCACCGGTGGTGTTGCCGTTGTTTTTACAGTATCAGTTCAGCATATAGATAGATAGATAGATAGATAGATTATATTACATATTACATATCATTCATTCTAGTGACGTCATAATTAGTTGATCAAATTCAGTTGAAATTGTGTTCATAAATAATCATACATTTATATTCTTCCATGTAGCAATACTCACTTTCTCTCTCTCTCTCTCTCTCTCTCTCTCTCTCTCTCTCTCTCTCTCTCTCTCTCTCTCAGGCACTAATCCACACACACAAACCACACACACATACACACACACAGAAAGAAACAGATTAAAGGAAGTTAAATGAGTTCACAGAACACATCGCAACGCGGTGGCTTGATTCGGGTGGCCTTGCACATGCAGGACCATCCAAAGCTAACAGCGTACATTGATCTCAGCCTCTGGGTTGTGTAAAGGTTCACAAATTGTGCAGCCTAAAATCAACAGGACTAAACACACACACACACACACACACACACACGTGCGTATAAATATATTCAGTCTAGTCAGAAAGGTTTTGCCCTATACCCTTGGTGTTATGTTGTGTTGCATTGGTGATCTGTGGCTGGTTGGCCCAGGGGTAAACGGGACAGTCATACTTCCTATGAGCTGGTCCTTGACCACACCCTGGACACAGGTTGGGCTAAAGTACAGCACTGTATTACAACAATCAGTAGACAATCAATAGTGTGTGTGTGTGTGTGTGTGTGTGTGTGTGTGTGTGTGTGTGTGTGTGTGTGTGTGTGTGTGTGTGTGTGTGTGTGTGTGTGTGTGTGTGTGTATGCGTGTGTGTGTGTGTGTGTGTGTGTGTGTGTGTGTGTGTGTGTGTGTGTGTGTGTGTGTGTGTGTGTGTGTGTGTGTGTGTGTGTGTGTGTGTGTTTGTGTGCACGCACAAGCAAGTGTGTATGAGTGTTTGCTTGTGTGTGCGCAGGATGTGTGACCGTGTGTGTGTATATTAGTTAATGTGTGGTTATAGCCCAACAACTGTGGAATGTGTTGACTGTTGACCTTGTTCTAATGGACACAGCATTATCTCGCCCCTGGCAGGTCTCCACCTCAACCAGAGACGATCAATTAATGGGGAAAACACACTACTGCCTTTCTACTGGACATCCAGAGAGAGAGAGAGAGAGAGGGAGAGAGAGAGAGAGAGAGAGAGAGAGAGAGAGAGAGAGAGAGAGCGAGAGAGAGAGAGAGAGAGAGAGAGAGAGAGAGAGAGAGAGAGAGAGAGAGAGGTGGGGGAGGGAGAGAAAGAGGGATAGAGAGAGAGGGAGAGATATATAGAGAGAGAGTTTTTTCAGGAGAGAGAGAGAGAGAGCGACAGAGAGAGAGAGAGAGAGAGAGAGAGAGAGAGAGAGAGAGAGAGAGAGAGAGAGAGAGAGAGAGAGAGAGAGAGAGAGAGAGAGAGAGAGAGAGAGAGTTTGAAGGAGAGAGAGAGCGAGGGGAAGAGAGCAATACAGATAAAGGAAACTGACTGATAATGAGTAAACCACTTATTTTACAAGAGCAACGGCAGCAGTGAGTGTTAAAGCCAGAGTTCATTGCATCGGAGAACTGCCCCTCAGAGAGCACCAGTTCTTTATGTCCAGGTGTGATGGACAGTTATGGCGATGACCGCTCAGTGGAAAGGGCCTTTGGTGAGCCATGTGTCAGGCCCTAAAGTAGCAGAGACACGTGGATATCAGGTATTATTAGTTCAGTTATACATTAGCTCTAACGGAGGTCTTGTAGGAGCTGATCAGTCCCATTAGCATCTGCTGTGCATGAGCACCAGCCCACTGCAGGGCTATAAATCTGGGCTCACAGGAGAAGACAGCCCCCCCGCTGTCCTGAGGAGGTTAAATTGGCTGTGTGCTGATGTATGTTGAAAGACGGCAAACAGTGGCTCCGGGTCTGCTTGTGTTGGCTATAGAGATCTTCTTAGTGGGCTTTTGAAGGGCCATCATTATGAGAAATGCCCTTTTAGGGGCCCGCAGCACGACAGAGGGAGCCCTGGGTCGGCTGTTTATCCTGTACCATTACCGAGCCATTAATACAGGAGGTGCTTCAGCCCCGCTGAGTGGGACCAGGAGAGGAAGTAGAATCAGGGTCAGGAGACACTGCTTTCTATCTCTGGTCTACTGCCTTTAACACTTTGGTAAAAGCCATTCTCTCTGTTCTGACCTAGAACATGAATAAGCTACCATATCAGTTTGGCTCTTGATCAATGCCGCGGTCAAGTTCTTTCTACTTTTTCAACATTACAGAAGAATTTGGTCATTCAATTGATCACATCACCGAATAGTGGCAAACAACAACAAAATTAGATCATGAATCTACCATTTCTTCTGATTAATACGCCATCACGCATGCGTGTAGCATAAAAACATGAGATGTGCGTGCACAACTTTTACAGCCTGAATGTGGTGAGCTCACCACAGGTTTGGTCTCAAGGGGAATGTCGCCTAGCTGGAAGAGGCTGGTACAATACGGCAAGGTAAAGTCAGCAAAGTGAGGGTGTAGTAAATAACTTGAGTATTAAAGTTGTGCCTTTATGTGTCGCCTTTACATGGTGTAAGGAAAACAGATCTCAACAACATCTCTCATTGATTCAGACTTAATTCCACATGAGCTCCACATTAGAACAACATGATGGTTCTGCTCTGGCCGCAGGAGGCTGTCAGTGGTATGATCTGTTGGTTGTGCTCCTCCAGCCCTCCCTCCTCTAACAGCTCATCTCACACTCACATCTCCTGCTCATCTCATTTCATTTTATTGGAGCTTCTCTTTTGGTGTTTGCTGCTACTGGCAAACTACTGGTGAACTGGTAGTCGTTGGGATGAATCAGGTATTAATCTATAATCAATGGATGTGGTGACGGTGTGTGAGATTAATTGGTTTCAGAACGTTGAGGTCGGACCTTCTCCCAGAGCGAGCGCCCAGGCCTGGAGTGGTCCCGGAGACGGCTGAAACCAGTGAGCAGGAGGCATTACGGTGAGATAACACTTATCCCCGAGCCCCAGCAGGCTGAGGGCCGCTGGCAGCTCTAGAGAAAGCTCTGGGGGGGGGGTGGTCCATTCCAGCAGCAGCTAAGGACGAATCACTCAGCGATGGCTGTGTGAGGCCAAGTGTGCTGTTTGCTTTTCAATTAGGCTCCATCCAAATGGGAGACGCGGACATTTTAAAAGTGTTCAGATGCCCGTTAAAGGAGTACAGGATTTTCTGCCTGAGGATCCAATTTAGATAGAGTCCATGAATGATTAGCTGCTCAAACAAGGCTCCTGTGAGAGCACACAGACACATAATAAATAGCGAGGGCCAAATGTGGCAAACATCCGACTCAATTAAGGAGCCATTTGGTACACTAGTGACTTCATAGGGGCCGTCTCTCTCCCACTACTGACCCATACAAAATAAAAAAAAAATAATAAACTTTCCACCGGATCAGGGGGATATAGCTGTGTGTGTGATGTGTGGTCGCCATAACTTGTTACACAAACATATAATTACCTTCACTTCCTTGTAGCAAGTAATAATTAAAGTTAGTCTGATCAATAGTGAATACGATTTTTTAACTCAGAAATGGTGGAAATGCCTTATAGTTTTTGCCCATTGCTTGAACACTTTAGACACATGCTTAGACCAAAGTAATACAACTTGAAGTTTTTGTTACTATACCTTTAACACATGTAACTATACCATAAACATAAGCGCTGCTTTGCACTTTAGTTGCAATTCTGCAACACACTTGCGCCTCTCTGCAACGCACTTTCTCAGGCACACTACAAACTATTTCACACATAAGACACTTAGTTCAAAAAACCTCAGCGTACCATTGAGAAAGCACATCAATTCAAAATACAAAACAATACTTGGATACACCCGAAAACACTTGCTTACAAAACGGAACACCTCTCAGCCAGCTACAAAAAGGCAGAAGGGCAATCGTGCACATCCTGGGGCAGCGCGGGGGAAATATATCATGGCCACCATGCCTTCGAGGGTAACCGCACCATCATGCAAACAAAGGTCCCTACAATTCTCAACATATCATCACATTTCTAGATGCACTTCATGATGCAGCTGTACAAGAAAGATCAGAGCAGCCCAGGTTTGTTGTTGTCTGGGATAATGTTTCCATCGGGCTGTTGTGGTCCGGAACTGGTTCACCACCCACAAACAATTTGAAGTCCTATAATTGCCCCCTTACTCGCCATTTCTGAACCCTATCGAAGATTTTTTTCCAGCTTGGCGATGGCGCGTATATGACGGTCAACCGCATGCCTCTTCTGCATGCAATGGAACAGGCCTGCGGAGACATTGAGGTAAGGTCAATCCATGGATGGATTCGGCACACAAGGCGTGGAACCGTAAGCCCACCCACGCTCCATTGCCGTGTTTTATGTGTTTACAGTAAAGTATAAGCAGTGTATATTTGTTTTATTTTTGGTTTATTTTTACTTAAACTAAATTTACTGCACTTTAAAGTAGAGTTATGCAATGTACAGTATTGAATATTTGATTTTTTGGTTGTTTTGAAAATGTGCC